>NC_069500.1:119489208-119789208 GCF_027579735.1 Bombina bombina
GCCCTTAAATAGTCATCGGAGGTCTCAGCCACTGTCAGCGGTATAAACTGCTAATGAGTTGTCTTGTGCTATTCTTACCTTACCTCTGTGGAATTCATTTTCTTCTGTCACTTAGTGATTATGTTTCACTTTAAGGCTATCTGTAGGAAAATACAGGACAGAGCAGCACTGCAGCAACAAAAGGCAAACGCATTGATTTATTTAGCTCAATAAAATAGCAAAATAAACACTATTCAGAAATATACACAATTTAAATGTCAATATTCTAACAGGGCTTATGGAATGGAATTTATTTATATTGATATGTTAGTTGTAAAGTATTTAAATAAAATGTAATTGCACTCTATTATAGTATGATCATTACAGCAATATGTAAGGAGCAAAGCAGAGCTGTCACTCAACATAACACAAAACTGGTTTGACATAGTGTTGCGTCAGGGGACCCTGAAAAAGATAGACACAGCACTGGGAGGCTAATAAAACATGTTGGTATAAATGCATATATATGTACACACATTAATCCCATCATCCCCATATGTATATAATATTATTAAATTCAGTAAGGTAGGGGAGTTTCATTTTGTAATATTTTTCATGCTTTTTAGAATTTGTGGACTTGAATTCTGGCATTAAATTAAGTATTTTTGGTATCAAATGTCCTAATTTTATCATTGTAAAAAAATGTATGATATGTACAGATGATGTGATGTTTTCTGTTTGTGTAGTGTGTGTAGGGATTGTGTAGTATGTGTGTGTGGTGGTATATGCAGTGTGCAACGTGAATGATTTGTAGGGTGTATATATAGTATGTGTGAGTAGTGTATAGTGTCTGTGTAGAGTGTGTATGTGTGTGTATAGTACAGCTAATCTCTGAGACAACATCTCCCACAAACCTCTGCTGCAAAACTGATACTAACCACGTCTTCACTTATTTATTTTTTAGCTAAATACCTGTTTTGAGGATGATTGAAATATATCAAAACAATGGACTTTAAACAGTTACATCTCAGCAACTATTGCTTGGGTTCTCACCAAAAAGCAAACAAACTACTAGACAAAAAAGTATGTCTTTTTTAAGCTTAAGAGATAGAGGAAGTACCTTTTTTCAGTAATCTCAAAATATGAAATCAATCAGTTTAAAGCTTTTCCAGTCACTGAGGATATCAGCATGAAGAAAGTTATTTATGTAATCAGAAGTTAAATCTCCCAAATAAATAGCATTAAATATTAAAATTATATATAAGACAAGTGGCGTCACTAGGGTTGGTGCCCCCCCGTTGCGGTAAGTTATGGTGTCACCCCCCCCCCCAGAAAGCAGACACACACAAAAACACAGGCACACACACATACAAACACTCAGACACACTTAAAAACACACTCAGATGCACACACAAACAGTCAGAAACACACTCAGACACACACACAAAAACACACACACACAAACACTGAGACACACACACAAAAACACTGAGACACACACACACAAAAAACCTCAGACACGCACACACACATACAAAATATGTAAACTGTACTGCATTAATTATAAAGCTCATGCCTAGAGCTGCTCCCTGGCTCAGCAGAGCACTCTAAAATAAATCACTGAAGAAAAAGTTTAGGTGCGCAAACTATGAGAATTCTGCTCTCTGACTCTGTTCCAAGTCTGTCAGTGCACAGCCCCAGGCCGCGTGTCTACGGCTTCTTATGGCCAATTACCTCTGCACTCTGCCCACCCCAGACCCCCGCACACCCTCCCCTCCTACCTCTTCAGTGTGCACTTAGTGTACTGTAACCGTACCAGTCTGGTGGGCATCAAACATGGCTCCTTCACTTTAGAGACAGTGTCAGACAGTCATGCGGTCAGGTGCCAGGCATCCCCCTCACGTTTTCTCAGTTCCCGTTTAGAGAGACAGCACAGCAGTGAGTGACTCCACTGCTCCACACGTCACTGAGCAGTGAGCACAGATAGGCAGGCAGGTTTAGGCTAGCAGCGCAACTTCGCAAGCAAAAGCAGCCGGGAAAATTATTTGTTGAAATTGCAGCGCTGGCTCAAGGGGCAGAAAAATTAAGTGTCTACAACTTCTCCAGTCCCACTAATGTTGACAAATGCCGGCCCCTCTAATAAAAAAAATCTATGCATCTCTACATTGTATTTAATTGAATTTCAATAAAATAAAAAATAAAAAAATAAAAAATTTTTGTGGTGTCACCCCCTGGAGGGTGTCACCCAGGTGCGGCCCACACCCCCTAGTGACGCCACTGTCTTACATTAGAGCTTGTCAGATATTACGTTTACAGCCATAAAAATTCTGAAACTCTCCCATCAAGTAATACATAATATTATTATATTACAGGGACAGTCTACACCAGAATTGTTATTGTTTTAAAAGATAGATAATCCCTTTATTACCCATTCCCCAGTTTTGCATAACCAACACAGTTATATTAATATACTTTTAACCTCTGTGATTATCTTGTATCTAAGCCTCTGCAAACTGCCCCTTTATTTCAGTTCTTTTGACAGACTTGCAGTTTAGCCAATCAGTGTCTGCTCCCAGATAACTTCACGTGCACAGTGTTATCTATATGAAATACATGAACTAACACCCTCTAGTGGTGAAAAACTGTTAAAATGCATTCTGAAAAGAGGTGGCCTTCAAGGTCTAAGAAATTAGCATATGAACCTCCTAGGTTAAGCTTTCAACTAAGAATACCAAGAGAACAAAGCAAAATTGATGATAAAAGTAAACTGGAAAATTGTTTAAAATTACATGCTCTATCTGAATCATGAAAGTTTTTTTTGGCCTAGACTGTCCCTTTAAAGAGACGCGTCAAATTAAATTTGAATGATTCATATAGCTCATGCTATTTTAAATAACTTTCCAGTTTACTTTTATTATCATATTTGCTTCTTTCTCTTTGTATTCTTTGTTGAAAAGCATACATAGGAAGGCTCAGGAACAGCAGTGAACTACTGGGAGCTAGCTGCTGATTGGTGGCTGTACATATATGTCTCTTCTCATTGGCTCATCCGAAGTGATTGGCTAGCTCCCAGTAGTGCATTCCTGATTCTTCACCAAAGGATACAAAGAGATTGAAGCAAATAATAATGATAATAAAAGTAAAATGGAGAGTTGTTTCAAATGATATGTTCTATTAGAATCATAAAAGGAACATGTTGGGTTTCATGCAGTGATCCACCTAAAGCCACATTTTGTGAGCAACCCAGCAGTGAAACAGCTAATAAGGGACCCAAACCTTGCGGTCTGCATTGTGCAGTACTTGCTAACTGCAGAGTGGGGTTCCCTAATTAACTGTTTCACTGCTGGGCCGCTCACAAAATGTGGCCTTAGAGGGGACACTCGTTTCATGTCCTTTTAGATTCTGTGGAACTTTATCATTTTAAAATTTGTAATTTGTAACATTTAAACTCTGGAATGTGTTCTGTGTGTAATGTTAGGGTAGCGTGAGGGCAGCGTGCATATTATGGATGTAGTATGTTTGTATTGTGGGCTTTTGGGGCTTGTTAATTGTGTGTGCCTTATGTTTGGTTTGTATGTGTGTAGTGTGTGCGTGTATTGTGTGAGCGTGTAACATGCTCAAATGAGTGCTTGCAGGCCAAGCTCCTGATAAACATGGTCTAAACAGCCTCTATGTACTGTATCTATGAGTGTATGTATGTATCTATCATCATTTATCTATCTATCTTATCTATCATCTATTCTACTGTATCTATCTATGTATCTATCTATACACACACACTCCCACATCTAGTTTAATCATTTCATAAAATATTGAGGGCCAGATTACAAGTGGAGCACTATTTAGGGCTTTCGCTCGTGCGCTAATTTAGCTAGAAGTAAATCTTTTGCGTGCATTGGGTTGCACTAGAATTACAAGATAAAAGTAAAAAGTCGAAGTTAGAATCAAGTGTGCGATAACCTTCCCCCCCCCCCCATAGAAGTCAAAGTAGAAAAAAAAGTGGAAAAAACACATCACTCATGCGCTAACCCGAACACATATTCTCAAGTGCGCTAAACCGACATGAAAATATGAATATTTCCCATTCCAATGTTCTTCACATTGCAAAATATGTTATACTTATTTAGATTTATTCATGATTATGTATAGGTATAGCCATATACAGATACATATAGGAATATCTATTTATAAATACTTAGAACATATGCTGCTATGTGTAGAACATTGGATTGTGAAATATTTGCAGTAAATACACAGTGTAATACTTTATTAAATATGAATATTACATAAATATGCTTTTTCATGTTTTCATCTTCTTGAGAGCAAAGGGTTCCAATGCAGTTATATATATATAAGTATTTATGTGTTTATATGTCTTTAAAGGGACAGTCAACACCAGATAGATAATCCCTTTATTACCCATTCCTTTGTTTTGCATAACCAACACAGTTATAATAATACACGTTTTACCTCTGTGATTATCTTGTATCTAAGCCTCTGCAGACTGCCCCCTTATTTCAGTTCTTTTGACAGACTTGCATTTTAGCCAATCAGTGCTTACTCCTCGGTAAATTCATGTGCATGAGCTCAATCTTATCTATATGAAACACATGAACTAACGCCCTCTAGTAGTTAAAAATTGTCAAAGTGCATTTAGATTAGAGGCGGCCTTCAAGGTCTAAGAAATTAGCATATGAACCTCTTAGGTTTATCTTTCAACTAAGAATACCAAGAGAACAAAGCAAAATTAGTGATTAAAGTAAATTGGAAAGTTGTTTAAAATTACATGCCCTATCTGAATCATGAAAGTTTTTTTTTGGACTTGACTGTCCCTTTAAATACATATATAAATACATAAATACATTTGTATACATATATAGACATATATATATATATATATATATATATACACATATATAGACATGTATATGCATGTATTTAGCGCTGTGGAATCTTTTGGCGCTCTACAAATAACAGATAGCAATAATAATAATAATGTATTTCTATGTTAAAACCCTTTGCTTGCCTTTTTTTTTCCTAACACCTGAGATCTCATATATTTGAGCCCTTATAACTTTTTTGTGCAACATTTTTTTGAATAATGTTATTAGATAGTGTTATTATGAGTGTAACTGTACTGTGTAATGCATTTTCGATGTGTTTTGTGACACTTTTTTGTTTCGAGAAACAGTTAACAACAGCTCTGAGAACACGGTAACCTGACAAGCGTTAACTTTAATTACGTCAAAAGCAATCACGTTTACTTGTAATATGAGCGCAATCAACCCGATTGTATTCGATCGGGTTGATTTATGTCTGCCGCCTCAGAGCAGGTGGACAGGTTATGGAGCAGCGGTCTTTAGACCGCTGCTTCATAACTTCTGTTTCCGGCGAGCCTAAAACACAGGGCATCAAGCTCCAAAACTGAACTCCTTATTTATCCCCCTTCTTCCAATGTCTCCACCCCCAAATTTTCTATAACTGTTGATAATTCCATCATTACCCCTACCCCGCATGCCCGATGTCTTGGGGTCACACTTGACTCAGATCTTTCCTTCACTCATCACATTCAGTCCTTGGCTAAAGCCTGCCGCTTCCACCTCAAAAACATCTCTAAAATTAGACATTTCCTTACACAAGACACAACTAAGATTTTAATCCACTCTCTCATCCTTTCCCGCCTAGACTACTGCAACTCCGTCCTCTCTGGTCTACCTAGCTGCTGCATAGCTCCTTTACAATCCATTATGAATGCCTCTGCCAGACTCATCTTCCTTACTCGTCGATCTTCATCTGCTGCGCCTCTCTGCCAATACCTCCACTGGCTTCCTCTTGCCTCTAGGATCAAACACAAAACTCTCACTCTGACATACAAAGCTCTCAACTGCACTGCTCCCCCCTACATCTCAGAACTTGTCTCCAGATACTCTCCCTCCCGTCCCCTTCGATCAGCTCCTCCTCTCTTGTTACTTCCTCACATTCACGTTTACAGGACTTCTCCAGACTGGCCCCCATCTTGTGGAACTCCCTGCCTCGCTCCACAAGTCTCTCCCCTAGTTTTAACAGCTTCAAGCGCTCCCTAAAAACTCTACTATTCAAGGATGCTTACAACCAACACTAACCTTTCCTAACTCAATTGCTTTCCCCTTGAACCCCTTAGAATGTAAGCCTATGAGCCCAGCTGTTTGCAGATCGCCTTCATAAGAGCCGACTACAACAGTGAAACTCTCGGCAGGGCCTTCTATCCACTTGATCCCTGCAAAAGCTATCCTGTATACCGAATATGTTCACAGCGCTGCGGAATCTGTTGGCACTCTACAAATACCTGATAATAATAATAATAAATTTACACAAATGAATGTGAAAACTCAATATCGCTCTTGTGCAAACAATAGTGCTCCACTCGTAATGGACAAACCATTTTTATCTCTGTGTCAAATTATTATGCCATATTGCCACTTTGTAGCTGGACTGTTGTTGTTCATAGACGCTTCTACTTCACAATAATAGAACTTACAGATCTAATAGAGCAGACATTTCATGAGCTGACTTGTGACAAAGGTGGCATCCTATGACAGTGTCACATTTAAAGTGACTGGGCTCTTCAGTATTATCCATTGTACTGTCAATATTTGTCTATGGAGATTCCATGGGCATGTGCTGCATTTTATGCACTTGTTAGCAATAAGTGTGGCTGAAAGCCTGAATTAGTAGCTGGTACCTGCATGCTTAGCCATATAGGGGCATATTTATTAAGCTCCGTATGGAGCCTGATGCCCTGTGTTTCAGGCTCGCTGGAAACAGAAGTTATGAAGCAGCGGTCTACAGACCGCTGCTCCATAACCTGTTCACCTGCTCTGAGGCGGGGGACAGAAATCAACCCGATCAAATACAATCGGGTTGATTGACACCCCCTGCTAGCGGCCGATTGGACGTGATACTGCAGCATATGCTGTCGGCATTTATCATTGTGCAGAGGACATGATCCGCAATATCGGATCATGTCCGCTCACACCATAATAAATAGGCTCCATAGTGTACATAAAACCTTAGCCTTGCAGCCCCTTTGTTAGCCACACACTATATTAGAACCCTGCCCCTGAAACCCTTCTGTTAATCAAATGTATTAATCAGACCAAAGATAAGACTCCTGGACCTGCAGCCCTTTACTTTAGAGAAAGAACAATTTGTGTAATTAAAGTACCGAATGTAGACCTGTGTGTGAAGGGAAAGTAGTAGTAGGAAAACTGCTGGACCTGGCTACCGCAATTCCAAATAGAAAAGAAGCTGCCTGCCTTGTGCAGTGGTTGGCCCATAGCAACTGAAAATAGGGGAGTGGGCTTTAATATACTGACTCAGAAAACCACAATTAAAGTCTATTGGGATTTTTGTAGATAAGTCATTAGATAAAGGGTTGGAACTCCCTGCCTCGCTCCACAAGACTCTCCCCTAGAAGGTAATTGACCCCTTAAAGGGACAGTAAACCTTATCGCTGTTTTACAGACCCGCTCTCTGTACTCTGCTGAGCGGGTCTGTTGTTTTTACTGAGCGCATCGGGCCAGCTGTATAGTCACAGCCCGGCCCAACCGCGCCATTAGACACAATGCAGCTGCATTGTGTCTAATGGCGCGGTCGGGCCGGGCTGTGACTATACAGCTGGCCCGATGCGCTCAGTAAAAACAACAGACCCGCTCAGCAGAGCCCAGAGAGCGGGTCTGTAAAACGGCGCTATTTTTTAAAAATAAAAAGTCAATATTAGGATTTAAAATGTTTGGCTAATGTAATGTTATATAATTCTGTACTATGTGCAGAATTATATAACATTTTTTTTAAGGTTTACTGTCCCTTTAAATCTTATTTTAAGGTCAGTGCTTATGAATAACACATAGGGGTTGATTACAATCCCTTAGAAAATGTATCTAATGATTTATCTACAAAAATCACAATAGAAGTTTAATAGTTTGTCAGTAGAAAATCACCATTAACGTCTATGAAGACTTTTGTAGATAAATAATTTGATACGTTTTTCTAAACGATTGTCATCAATCACATAGTCCCTCTTTGTGGATTTTGACCAAGCATTTCCCTAAATGGCATCTAGAGACTTGGCATATTTTATCAAATTCAGTCAAAATATTTTATTCCTAAATTTAACTACCAAGAAGGAACAAAATTATCCTTTAAGTGGAGATGTCACTGACCTTGTAAATTGTTGTTGCAACTTACCCTTTCAATTTTATTGAGAACTTTAGATAGTTTGTGAAACTTTGAATTTTAAATAATTTCTGCCTTTACTTGACTCTGTATCAATTTACTAAATAGCCTAGAATTTACTGCATGAAAGATGTGAAAACACAAACAAATTACACATAATTACAGGCAGTTACGGGGAATCAGCTATACCAACTGTGCAAATGTCTACCTATTCAGAAAAAAAATATTGCATTTGTTTAGATTTGTAAATAAAAAAATAATTTTTAATAACTTCGAGCAGCAGAAAGAAGTAAATACAGTGGATCAACAAATTTAACTAAGAGTTTGATAGGCATTTGTTAACAAAATTCAGAACTAGATTACAAATCGTGCAATACAGCTATAACGCTGAAAAATTGGCCTCTGCGAGCGGAATATTAAGCTCACCTGTATTACCTATACTGCTAGCGTTCTAGCCTATACCGCAACTCTCCATTCTGCACTCAAAAAATGGCTCTTGAGTGTGGAATTTTCCGCTCACCTGTATTACAGGTTGTGCGATCCGGCTATTATGCTAGCGTTATAGCTTATATCGCCACAACCCATTCCACTATCAAAGACAAGTAGTTATGAATTTTGCGACACAAAAATGTTTCACAAAACTCATAACAAACTACCTATTAATCCTTAAACCGCCACCCCCCCCGCATTGCAAATACTATAATAAACCTATTAACCCCTAATCCACCACGCCCACCCACATCACCAACACTAAATAAACCTATTATCCCCTAATCTGCCGCCCACCCACATCGCCAACACTAAATAAAGATATTAACCCCTAAACCACCGACCCCCCACATCGTTACTACTAAAATAAACCTATTAATCCCTAAACTGCAGACCCCCCACATCACTACTACTAAAATAAACATATTAACCCCTAAACCGTCAATCCTCCACATCGCAACAAACTAAATTAAACTATTAACCCCTAAACCTAACACCCGCTAACTTTAAATTAAAGTTATAACTACCTTAAAGGGACACTGAACCCAAATTTTTTCTTTTGTGATTCAGATAGAGCATGAAATTTTAAGCAACTTTCTAAATTACTCCTATTATCAAATTTTCTTCATTCTCTTGGTATCTTTATTTGAAATGCAAGAATGTAAGTTTAGATGCCGGCCCATTTTTGGTGAACAACCTGGGTTGTTCTTGCTGATTGGTGGATAAATTTATCCACCAATAAAAAAGTGCTGTCCAGAGTCTGAACTAATAAAAAAACTTAGATGCCTTCTTTTTCAAATAAAGATAGCAAGAGAACGAAGAAAAATTGATAATAGGAGAAAATTAGAAAGTTGCTTAAAATTGCATGCTCTAACTGAATCACGAAAGAAGAAATTTTGGTTCAGTGTCCCTTTAAAATAAATAAAAACCTGTGAAATAAAAAACCTTAGCTTAAACTATAAATAAAACTAACATTACTATTTTTTTTAAAAAATAAACGATACCAAAAATAACAAAAAAATTAAAAAATCCTAACACTACTAAACAAAAAACACCCAAAATTGCAAAAAAACAAAATTTATGCTTACCTGATAAATTTATTTATTTCTGGATATGGTAAGTCCACGGCTTGAGTAATTACTGTTGGGAATATTACTCCTGGCCAGCAGGAGGAGGCAAAGAGCACCACACTTAAACTGCTAAGTATCACTCCCTTACCCACAACCCTCAGTCATTCAACCGAAGGGAAATGGAGAAAAAGGAGTAACACAAGGTGTAGTTGTGCCTGATGTTATAGTCAAAAGAACAACTGTCTTAAAATAATGGGTGGGGCCGTGGATTCACCATATCCGGAAACAAATAAATTTATCAGGTAAGCATACATTTTGTTTTTCTTTCCTAAGATATGGTGAGTCCACGGCTTAAGTAATTACTGTTAAGAACCAATACCCAAGCTAGAGGACACAGATACATAGGGAGGGACAAGACAGGCAGTCCTAAACAGAAGGCACCACCGCTTGAAGAACCTTTCTCCCAAAGAAGCCTCAGCTGAGGCAAAAATATAAAATTTGTAAAATTTTATAAAAAAAAGTATGTAGAGAAGACCAAGTTGCAGCCTTGAAAATTTGTTCCACAGAAGCTTCTTTTTTGAAAGCCCAAGAAGAGGAAACAGCTCTTGTGGACTGAGCCGTAATTCTCTCATGAGGCTGCTGTCCAGCAGTCTCATAAGTCATGCGAATTATATTTTGTAACGAAAAAGAAAGTAGTAGCAGTAGCTTTCTGACCTTTACGTTTCCTAGAGAAACAGACAAAGAGGGCAGAGGACTGGCGAAAATCCTTAGTCGTCTGTAAGTAGAAATTAAGAGCACATACAACATCCAAATTGTGTAACAAACATTCTTTGGAAGAAGAAGGATTAGGACAGAGAGAGGGAACAGCAATTTCCTGTTTGATATTTTTATTAGAAACAACTTTAGGAAGGAAACCTAACTTAGTACGAAGAACCGCCTTATCGGCATGAAAAATAAGATAAGGAGAATCACACTGCTGATCTGAGAGTTCTGAGACTCTTCGAGCAGAAGAGATAGCAACAAGAAACAAAACCTTCCAAGATAACAACTTAATGTCTATGGAATGCAACGGCTCAATTGGAGCCAGCTGTAAAACTTTAAGAACAAGGTTAAGGCTCCAAGGAGGGGCAACAGACTTAAAGACAGGCCTGATTTTGACCAAGGCCTGACAAAAAGATTGCACATCTGGCACATCCGCCAAACGTTTATGTAGCAAAACTAATAAAGCAGAAATCTGTCTGACAATCCCTTCTCCAGGCCTTCCTGAAGAAAAGATAATATTCTAGGAATTCTAATTCCTCTCCAAGAGTAGCCCTTGGATTCACACCAATAAAGATATTTATGCCATATCTTATGGTAAATCTTTCTAGTAACAGGCTTGCGAGACTGAATCATGGTCTCAATGACCGACTCAGAAAAAAACACGCTTAGACAGAATTAAGCGTTCAATCTCCAAGCAGTCAGCTTCAGAGAAACGAGATTTGGAAGAAGAAAGGGACCCTGAATCAGGAGGTCCTTCCTCAGAGGTAGTCTCCAAGGTGGGAGAGATGACATCTCCACTAGGTCTGCAAACCATATCCTGCGAGGCCACGCACGGGCTATTAGAATCACTGACGCCCTCTCCTGTTTGATACAAGCAATGACTGGTGGAAGGAGAGCAAACGGAGGAAACAGGTATGCCAACCTAAAAACCCATGGAACTGCCAGAGCATCTATTAGAATGGTCTGCGGATCTCTTGACCTTGAACTGTACCTTGGAAGCTTGGCGTTCTGACGGGACGCCATCAGATCTAACTCCAGCACCCCTCCATTTGAGGACTAACCTGGAAAACACCTACAGATGGAGTTCCCACTCCCCGGGATGAAAAAGTCTGTCTGCTCAGAAAATCCGCTTCCCAGTTGTCTACTCCTGGAATGTGAATGGCAGATAGACAGCAATTGTGGGTATCTGCCCACTGAAGAATCCGAGTAACCTCCTTCATGGCCAAGGAACTCTGAGTTCCTCCTTGGTGATTGATGTAAGTCACAGAGGTTATGTTGTCTGACTGGAACCTGATAAACTGGGCTGAGGACAACTGAGACCAAGCCAATAGAGCGCAGACTTCTCCCGACTACAAAGGCCCTGAGCTTTTAACAAGTTCCAGACTGCTTCCCAGCACAGCAGGCTGGCGTCCATGGTCACGATCACCCAGGAAGGTCTCCGCATGTGCCCTGAGACAGATGTACACAACCTGCAAAGCCGTGTTAGGGAGCACTCAAAATCCGCTGAGCACAAAAGCCTCCGATGACCATCTAAATGCCCTTTTCAGGGCAATGGGGAGCTTCGTTTTTTTTAGATAGTATTTTATTTGGGGGGTTGGTTGTGTGGGTGGTGGGTTTTACTGTTGGGGGGGTTGTTTGTATTTTTTTTACTGGTAAAAGAGCTGAATATTTTTAAGGGCTATTGGTAGTTTAGTTTAGGCTAGGGTTTTTTTTTAATTTTGGGGGGCTTTTTTATTTTAATAGGGCTATTAGATTAGGTGTAATTAGTTTAAATATCTGTAATTTGTTTATTATTTTCTGTAATTTAGTGGGTTTTTTTGTACTTTAGCTAATTAAGGTAATTGTATTTAATTTAGTTAATTTATTTAATTATAGTGTAGTGTTAGGTGTTAGTGCAACTTAGGTTAGGTTTTATTTTACAGGTAAATTTGTATTTATTTTAGCTAGGTAGTTATTAAATAGTTAATAACTATTTAATAACTATTCTACCTAGTTAAAATAAATACAAACTTGCCTGTAAAATAAAAATAAACCATAAGATAGCTACAATGTAACTATTAGTTATATTGTAGCTAGCTTAGGGTTTATTTTATAGGTATTTAATTTTAAATAGGAATAATTTAGTTAATGATAGTAATTTTATTTATATTTATTTAAATTATATTTAAGTTAGGGGGTGTTAGGGTTAGGGTTAGACTTAGGTTTAGGGGTTAATAACTTTAATATAGTGGTGGTGACGGGGGCGGCAGATTAGGTGTTAATAAATGTAGGTAGGTTGCGGCGACATTGGGGGCAGCAGATTAGAGGTTAATAAATATTATGTAGGTGTCGGCAATGTTGGGGGCAGCAGATTAGGGGTTAATAAATATAATGTAGGTGGCGGCGGTGTCCGGAGCGGCAGATTAGGGGTTAAAATTTTTATTATACAAGTGGAAATCTGCCCAGATCCCAACTCGGCAGGAATGGCTGCATAGCACATCAGAGCTACTAGAGATTGAAGAATACGCACACTTTAAGAATGGTAGTCTTGACTTTTACCATAACATACAATTTTACTGGCAGACCCTTCTACACTCATAGACAGTCTAACAGACTCTGCAGCTTTGGGGTGGGCCGCCCCTTCTGGATCAACTCTCCAACTTATCAAATTATTAAGCCTTCCCTTTCTCCTATTCTTCTTCGCCCTTTCCCCTTTCTCTATTCCCATCTCTCTTTTTGTTCCTCTTTCTTTTCTCTTTTTCTTTTTCCTTATTGTTTTTGCCCGTATGGGCACATGTTTTGAAATGTTATGGTTTCCATGTTGTTTATGTTTGTGAGGAGTGCACTTTATCTGCAAGGATACCGGATGGAGAAGTAAATGTTATATTGAACTGTTGAAAAGCCAGGTAATGAGTGGTATATACCATCACTAACTTAAACGAACTACTCCTTTTCAGCACCGTGCCTGCTAATATTACCTGACTCTTGGGGAGCTTCCCTAATCACTAGTTTTATCAAAGGCTTTCTCTCAATGGACAATGCCCCCCCCCTAACCGTCTGTGTAATACTGTTCACTCACACGATTTATCTGAGTATCTATACGTACAACGTTATGGTTATTTTCATTGTAAGTGTATTCTTTTCTTACACAATAAAAATGTTTAAAACTTAAAAAAAAAAAAAAAAAAATTTTATTATAATGTTTGCGATGCGGGAGGCCTCGGTTTATATATAACATAGTAGATAAGGTTGAAAAAAAGACTGAAGTCCATCGAGTTCAACCTATACAAATCTAAAATACTTACAAAAAGCTCCAGTTAAGCTTAAATAACCCCATTAAAATGTGACCCATTTAATACTAGCAATCATATCCATGAATTTTGTTAGTATACAGAAACTTATCCAGACTATTTTTAAATGTATCTATGGTATTGGCATTCACTACCTCCTTTGGTAATGAGTTCCACAATTTTATTGCTCTCACAGTGAAAAAACGTTTCCGTTGCAGGAGATTAAATCTCCTTTCCTCCAACCTTAAATTATGACCTCTTGTCAGAAACAATTTTCTTGGAATAAACAGAGCTTCTGCCATCTCTGTATATGGGCCTTGAATATATTTATATAAAGTAATCATGTCACCTCTCAAGCGCCTTTTTTCTAAAGAAAACAGACCCAGTTTGGCTAGCCTCTCCTCATAGGTTAATTTCTCCAATCCCCTTATTAGCTTTGTGGCCCTTCTCTGAACTTTTTCTAGTTCTGCAATATCTTTTTTAGCAATTGGTCCCCAGAACTGCACTCCAAACTCAAGGTGAGGTCTTACCAGGGCTTTATATAATGACAGAATTATGCTTTCCTCCCTTGAATCAATACCTCTTTTAATACATGCTAGTATCTTATTAGCCTTTGAAGCCGCTGCCCTGCATTGTGCACCCATCTTTAGCTTGTTATCTATTACTACTCCCAAATCCCTTTCCTCCTGTGTTTGGCTAAGTCTTGTCCCATTTAAAAAATACGTAGCCTGCTTATTTTTACTTCCAAAATGTAGAACCTTGCATTTTTCCGTATTAAATCTCATTTTCCATTCACTTGCCCATAGTTCTAATTTTAGCAAATCCCTTTGTAAAGACAGTTCGTCCTGCTCTGACCTTATGACCTTACTTAACTTAGTATCATCTGCAAAAATAGAGATGTCGCTATTTAATCCTTGCTCCAAGTCATTTATAAAAATATTAAAAAGAACAGGGCCCAGTACTGATCCCTGGGGGACGCCACTGATTACCTTTGTCCAATCTGAGTATGATCCATTTACTACTACTCGTTGCTCCCTATCTTTTATCCAGTTATTTATCCATGAGCTAACATTTTCAGCTATTCCCAGTCCCTTAATTTTGTGCATTAATCTCTCATGTGGCACTGTATCAAATGCCTTTGCAAAATCTAAGTATATCACATCCACTGATTCCCCTTTATCTATATTTTGACTTACTTCCTAGTAGAATATAATCAGATTAGTTTGACATGATCTATTTCTCCTAAAGCCATGCTGATTAGAACTCATAATCTTGTTTACACGAATATGCTCATCAATATAATCCCTTATAATCCCTTCAAATATCTTCCCCACTATTGATGTCAGACTAACTGGTCTATAGCTTCCTGGGGTTTAAGGGGTTAATAGGTAGTTTATGGGTGTTAGTGTCCTTTTAGCACTTTAGTTATGAGTTTTATGTTACGGCGTTGTACCATAAAACTCATAACTACTGACTTTTAAATGCGTTAGGGATCTTGACAGGGTAGGGTGTACCGCTCACTTTTTGGCTTCCCAGGACAGACTCGTAATATCAGCGCTATGGAAGTCTCATAGAAAAAAGACTTTACATAGTTTACGTAAGTCGTTTTGCGGTAAGGAAGTAAAGAAGTGTGCTGTGACCCTAAACCTTCAAGACTCATAATACCAGCGGGCTTAAAAAAGCAGCGTTAGGACCTCTTAACGCTGATTTTTTACCCTAACGCACAACTCGTAATCTAGCCGAGAGTTAATAAAAAATGTGAACCCACACTTAAAACAAGAAAAATAGTATTTTATTATTTTATAATGTGATTTACTGTCAATTTTTTACATTAAAATGTTCTTCACATTTTTATTAACAGAGTAGATTGTGTTTATTAACATGAACAAGAATGTTAACTTTCTGCAAGAAATGCCACTCATAAAGGGCAATAAAACATTTTCAACAGAACCAAGGTGTACCATTTGATTATCGGTGATTAATTGTTTGCACAATTACATACGCTACACAGATTTTTTATTGACATACTTGTATTAAAAAAACTTAAATGAATGGATGAAGAAACTTTGATAACCCTGAAATATCTTTACATAGTTTATTGTTTGAAATTCATTCAGAGGTTATTCTGATTGTTTGTATTGACTTTTAAAATCAAGCAATAAATCATCTGATCTTCAAGGCAATGTTTTCATATTGTAATTAAAATGTATTGAAATGGGGACCAAAGTCAATGAATTATATGGCTAAAATGAAATGTAGATATATGTAAGGGTTTTTGTGTGAGTGGAACTCAAATGCAGGAATAGAAGCACAGAAAACAAAAAGTCATTTTAAGGGTTTAATAAAACAAGAGAAAAGGAAACTGAGAATTGGCCAATGATCAGTTACCATAAAATCAGTCCAGCAACTAGGTACCAAGGGGAAAACAAAAGCAGAGTCTGGGAACCGGCCAATGGTTGGGTACTGTGAGATCATTTCAGCAACTAGTTACAAAGAGGTTAACAAGAGAGATCGGTTTAGCAATAATTTTGGTGAGGCTTTCACGTGATACCCGGTAGGTGCAGCTGGTACAGCAGGAATCAAGTAAGCTGCCATGGGTACAGCAAGTGCAGGAGACTCAGTAGGCACAGTATACCCAGCTGGTACTACTGGTGAAACTGTCATTGGATACCAGGCAAGGTCAGCTGGTACAGCAGGATTTAGGTAATCTGCCACTCATACAGCAAGTGCAGGAGACTCAGCAGGCACAGGATACCCAGCGGGTTCTGTTGGTGAGGCTTTCATGGGATACCAGGCAAGGGCAGCTGATACAGCAGGATTTAGGTAATCTGCAACTCATACAGCAAGTGCAGGAGATGCAGCAAGCACAGGATACCCAGTGGGTACTGTGTGTGAGGCTTTCATGGAATACCAGGCAAATGCAGCTGGTACAGCAGGATTCATGTAAGCTGCTATTGGTACTGCAGGAGACTCAGCAAGCACAGGATACCCAGTGGGTAATGTTGATGAGGCTGTCTTAGGATACAAAATAAGTGTAGCTGGTAGAACATGATTCAGGTAAGCTGCCACACATACAGCAAGTGCAGGAGACGCAGAAAGCACAGGATACCCAGTGGGTACTGTTTGTGAGGCTTTAACGGGATACCAGTTAAGTATAGCTGATACAGCAGGATTCATGTAAGCTGACACTGGTACAGCAAGTGCAGGAGACTGAGCAGGCACAGGATACCCAACAGGTACTGTAAGTGAGGCTGTCACAAGATACCTGGTAAATGCAGCTGTTACAGCAGGATTCATGTAAGCTGACACTGGTACAGCAAGTGCAGGAGACTTAGCAGGCACAGGATAAACCAATGGGTACTGTTTGTGAGGCTTTAACGGGATAGCAGGTAAGTATAGCTGTAACAGCAGGATTCATGTAAGCTGACACTGTTACAGCAAGTGCAGGAGACTTAGCAGGCACAGGATACCCAGTGGGTAATGTTGATGAGGCTGTCTTAGGATACAAAATAAGTGTAGCTGGTAGAACATGATTCAGCTAAGCTGCCACTGGTACAGCAAGTGCAGGAGACTCAGCAGGCACAGGAAACCCAGCAGGTTCTGTTGGTGAGGCTTTAACGGGATAATATTAAGTATAGCTGATACAGCAGGATTCATGTAAGCTGGCACTGTTACAGCAAGTGCAGGAGACTTAGCAGGCACAGGATACTACCCAATGGGTACTGTAAGTGAGGCTGTCATGTGATACCTGGTAAATGCAGCTGTTACAGCAGCATTCAGGTGAGCAGCCACTGGTACAGCAAGTGCAGGAGACTCAGCAAGCAAAGGATACCCAGTGGGTACTGTTGTTGAGGCTGTCATAGGATACCAGATGAGTGCAGTTGGTACAGCAGGATTCAGGTGAGCTGCCACTGGTACAGCAAGTGCAGAAGACTCATCAGCCACAGTATACCCAGTGGGTACTGTTGGTGAGGCTTTCACAGGATACCAGATAAGTGCTTGTTGCTACACAGGATACAGGAAGAGCAGGTAAGTACAAGGTTCACTCCCCAATAACTCAGCACAGATCATGGGCTAAGTGAATTTATATAGGAACTCACTCAACTGAGGTCATTTAGGTGGGAGTTCCTGAAATTAGGTACAGCCCCTTTAAATTGGAGCAGTTGCAGCCGTGTGCTCCTAGGGAAATCAGCAAATCTGTCAATGGAGCGCCGTTAGGTAAGTACCTGACAATATAATTAAAATTAGATTGTATACATTTTTAATTCCGGCTAGAAACATTTATTTACAAATAAAATCTGTTTTTAGCTGGAATTAAAAAGAATACTTGAATGAATACGTAGGTATGCAGCAGTAGCATACCTACTGAACAGAGGGCACTGGTGCAAAAAAAAATTGTTTTGCCCCCTTCCATTTAAATCAATAAAAAGCAATAGTAATAATATACATGCTTCTCTGTATAATGATTTAAAGTATGTATATGTAAATACAGGGAGTGCAGAATTATTAGGCAAATGAGTATTTTGACCACATCATCCTCTTTATGCATGTTGTCTTACTCCAAGCTGTATAGGCTCGAAAGCCTACTACCAATTAAGCATATTAGGTGATGTGCATCTCTGTAATGAGAAGGGGTGTGGTCTAATGACATCAACACCCTATATTAGGTGTGCATAATTATTAGGCAACTTCCTTTCCTTTGGCAAAATGGGTCAAAAGAAGGACTTGACAGGCTCAGAAAAGTAAAAAAAAAGTGAGATATCTTGCAGAGGGATGCAGCACTCTTAAAATTGCAAAGCTTCTGAAGCGTGATCATCGAACAATCAAGCGTTTCATTCAAAATAGTCAACAGGGTCGCAAGAAGCATGTGGAAAAACCAAGGCGCAAAATAACTGCCCATGAACTGAGAAAAGTCAAGCGTGCAGCTGCCAAGATGCCACTTGCCACCAGTTTGGCCATATTTCAGAGCTGCAACATCACTGGAGTGCCCAAAAGCACAAGGTGTGCAATACTCAGAGACATGGCCAAGGTAAGAAAGGCTGAAAGACGACCACCACTGAACAAGACACACAAGCTGAAATGTCAAGACTGGGCCAAGAAATATCTCAAGACTGATTTTTCTAAGGTTTTATGGACTGATGAAATGAGATGGATGGGCCCGTGGCTGGATTGGTAAAGGGCAGAGAGCTCCAGTCCGACTCAGACGCCAGCAAGGTGGAGGTGGAGTACTGGTTTGGGCTGGTATCATCAAAGGTGAGCTTGTGGGGCCTTTTCGAGTTGAGGATGGAGTCAAGCTCAACTCCCAGTCCTACTGCCAGTTTCTGGAAGACACCTTCTTCAAGCAGTGGTACAGGAAGAAGTCTGCATCCTTCAAGAAAAACAGAATTTATGCTTACCTGATAAATTACTTTCTCCAACGGTGTGTCCGGTCCACGGCGTCATCCTTACTTGTGGGATATTCTCTTCCCCAACAGGAAATGGCAAAGAGTCCCAGCAAAGCTGGTCACATGATCCCTCCTAGGCTCCGCCCACCCCAGTCATTCGACCGACGGACAGGAGGAAATATATATAGGAGAAACCATATGATACCGTGGTGACTGTAGTTAGAGAAAATAATTCATCAGACCTGATTAAAAAACCAGGGCGGGCCGTGGACCGGACACACCGTTGGAGAAAGTAATTTATCAGGTAAGCATAAATTCTGTTTTCTCCAACATTGGTGTGTCCGGTCCACGGCGTCATCCTTACTTGTGGGAACCAATACCAAAGCTTTAGGACACGGATGAAGGGAGGGAGCAAATCAGGTCACCTAAACGGAAGGAACCACAGCTTGCAAAACCTTTCTCCCAAAAATAGCCTCCGAAGAAGCAAAAGTATCAAATTTGTAAAATTTGGCAAAAGTGTGCAGTGAAGACCAAGTCGCTGCCTTACATATCTGGTCAACAGAAGCCTCGTTCTTGAAGGCCCATGTGGAAGCCACAGCCCTAGTGGAGTGAGCTGTGATTCTTTCAGGAGGCTGCCGTCCGGCAGTCTCATAAGCCAATCAGATGATGCTTTTAAGCCAAAAGGAAAGAGAGGTAGAAGTCGCCTTTTGACCTCTCCTTTTACCAGAATAAACAACAAACAAGGAAGATGTTTGTCTGAAATCTTTAGTAGCCTCTAAATAGAACTTTAGAGCACGGACAACGTCCAAATTGTGTAACAAACGTTCCTTCTTTGAAACTGGATTCGGACACAAAGAAGGTACAACTATCTCCTGGTTAATATTTTTGTTAGAAATAACTTTAGGAAGAAAACCAGGCTTAGTACGCAAAACTACCTTATCTGCATGGAACACCAGATAAGGAGGAGAACACTGCAGAGCAGATAATTCTGAAACTCTTCTAGCAGAAGAAATTGCAACCAAAAACAAAACTTTCCAAGATAGTAACTTAATATCTATGGAATGTAAGGGTTCAAACGGAACCCCTTGAAGAACTGAAAGAACTAAATTTAGACTCCAGGGAGGAGTCAAAGGTCTGTAAACAGGCTTGATCCTAACCAGAGCCTGAACAAATGCTTGAACATCTGGCACAGCTGCCAGTCTTTTGTGTAGTAAGACAGACAAAGCAGAGATCTGTCCCTTTAGAGAACTTGCAGATAATCCTTTCTCCAAACCTTCTTGAAGAAAGGAGAGAATCTTAAGAATTTTTTTTCTTATTCCATGGGAATCCTTTGGATTCACGCCAACAGATATATTTTTTCCATATTTTATGGTAAATTTTTCTAGTTACAGGTTTTCTGGCCTGAACCAGAGTATCTATCACCGAATCTGAAAACCCATGCTTTGATAGAATCAAGCGTTCAATCTCCAAGCCGTCAGTTGGAGGGAGACCAGATTTGGGTGTTCGAATGGACCTTGAACAAGAAGGTCCTGTCTCAAAGGTAGCTTCCATGGTGGAGCCGATGACATATTCACCAGGTCTGCATACCAAGTCCTGCGTGGCCACGCAGGAGCTATCAAGATCACCGAGGCCCTTTCCTGATTGATCCTGGCTACCAGCCTGGGAATGAGAGGAAACAGTGGGAATACGTAAGCTAGGTTGAAAGTCCAAGGAGCTACTAGTGCATCTACTAGAGTCGCCTTGGGATCCCTGGATCTGGACCCATAGCAAGGAACCTTGAAGTTCTGACGAGACGCCATCAGATCCATGTCTGGAATGCCCCATAATTGAGTTATTTGGGTAAAGATTTCCGGATGGAGTTCCCACTCCCCCGGATGAAATGTCTGACGACTCAGAAAATCCGCTTCCCAATTTTCCACTCCTGGGATGTGGATCGCAGACAAGTGGCAGGAGTGATCCTCCGCCCATTGAATTATTTTGGATACTTCTTTCATTGCCAGGGAACTCTTTGTTCCCCCTTGATGATTGATATACGCAACAGTCGTCTGATTGGAACCTTATGAATTTGGCCTTTGCTAGTTGAGGCCAAGCTCTGAGAGCATTGAATATCGCTCTCAGTTCCAGAATGTTTATCGGGAGAAGAGACTCTTCCCAAGACCATAGACCCTGAGCTTTCAGGGATTCCCAGACCGCACCCCAGCCCACTAGACTGGCGTCGGTCGTGACAATGACCCACTCTGGCCTGCAGAAGCTCATTCCCTGGGACAGATGGTCCAGGGTCAGCCACCAACGGAGTGAATCTCTGGTCTTTTGATCTACTTGAATCATTGGAGACAAGTCTGTATAATCCCCATTCCACTGTTTGAGCATGCACAGTTGTAATGGTCTTAGATGAATTCGTGCAAAAGGAACTATGTCCATTGTTGCAACCATCAATCCTATTACTTCCATGCACTGCGCTATGGAAGGACGAGGAACAGAATGAAGCACTTGACAAGAGCTTAGAAGTTTTGATTTTCTGACCTCTGTCAGAAAAATCCTCATTTCTAAGGAATCTATTATTGTTCCCAAGAAGGGACCTCTTGTTGACGGGGACAGAGAACTCTTTTCTTTGTTCACCTTCCATCCGTGAGATGTGAGAAAGGCTAGAACGATGTCCGTATGAGCCTTTGCCTTTGACAGGGACGACGCTTGTATTAGAATGTCGTCCAAGTAAGGTACTACTGCAATGCCCCTTGGTCTTAGAACCGCTAGAAGGGACCCTAGCACCTTTGTGAAAATCCTTGGAGCAGTGGCTAATCCGAATGGAAGAGCCACAAACTGGTAATGTTTGTCCAGAAAAGCGAACCTTAGGAACTGATGATGTTCCTTGTGGATAGGGATATATAGGTACGCATCCTTTAGATCCACGGTAGTCATAAATTGACTTTCCTGGATGGTGGGTAGAATCGTTCGAATAGTTTCCATTTTGAACGATGGTACCCTGAGAAATTTGCTTAGGATCTTCAAATCCAAAATTGGTCTGAACGTTCCCTCTTTCTTGGGAACTACGAACAGATTGGAATAAAATCCCATTCCTTGTTCCTTTATTGGAACTGGGTGTATCACTCCCATCTTTAACAGGTCTTCTACACAATGTAATAATGCCTGTCTCTTTATTTGGTTTGAGGATAAGTGAGACTTGTGGAACCTTCCCCTTGGGGGTAGTTCCTTGAATTCCAGGAGATAACCTTGAGAAACTATTTCTAGCGCCCAAGGATCCTGAACATCTCTTGCCCAAGCCTGAGCAAAGAGAGAGAGTCTGCCCCCCACCAGATCCAGTCCCGGATCGGGGGCTACTCCTTCATGCTGTCTTGTTAGCAGTGGCAGGCTTCTTGGCCTGCTTACCCTTGTTCCAGCCTTGCATTGGTTTCCAGGCTGGTTTGGGTTGTGAGGCATTACCCTCTTGCTTAGAGGATGCAGAATTAGAGGCTGGTCCATTTCTGCGAAAGGGACGAAAATTAGGCTTATTTTTAGCCTTAAAAGACCTATCCTGTGGAAGGGTGTGGCCCTTTCCCCCAGTGATGTCTGAAATAATCTCTTTCAAATCAGGTCCAAATAAAGTTTTACCTTTGAAAGGAATGTTAAGTAATTTTGTCTTGGATGACACATCCGCTGACCAAGACTTTAGCCAAAGCGCTCTGCGCGCCACAATAGCAAACCCTGAATTTTTCGCCGCTAATTTTGCTAATTGCAAAGCGGCATCTAAAATAAAAGAGTTAGCCAATTTAAGTGCGTGAACTCTGTCCATAACCTCCTCATATGGAGTTTCTCTACTGAGCGACTTTTCTAGTTCCTCGAACCAGAACCACGCTGCCGTAGTGACAGGAACAATGCATGAAATTGGTTGTAGAAGGTAGCCTTGCTGTACAAAAATCTTTTTAAGCAAACCTTCCAATTTTTTATCCATAGGATCTTTGAAAGCACAACTATCTTCGATAGGAATAGTAGTGCGTTTGTTTAGAGTAGAAACTGCCCCCTCGACCTTGGGGACTGTCTGCCATAAGTCCTTTCTGGGGTCGACCATAGGAAATAATTTCTTAAATATAGGGGGAGGAACAAAAGGTATGCCGGGCTTTTCCCACTCTTTATTTACTATGTCCGCCACCCGCTTGGGTATAGGAAAAGCGTCGGGGGGCACCGGAACCTCTAGGAACCTGTCCATCTTGCATAATTTCTCTGGAATGACCAAATTGTCACAATCATCCAGAGTAGATAACACCTCCTTAAGCAGTGCGCGGAGATGTTCTAATTTAAATTTAAATGTCACAACATCAGGTTCAGCTTGATGAGAAATTTTTCCTGAATCTGAAATTTCTCCCTCAGACAAAACCTCCCTCATGGCCCCTTCAGATTGGTGTGAGGGTATGACAGAACAATTATCATCAGCGTCCTCTTGCTCTTCAGTGTTTAAAACAGAGCAATCGCGCTTTCTCTGATAAGTAGGCATTTTGGATAAAAGATTTGCTATGGAGTTATCCATTACAGCCGTTAATTGTTGCATGGTAATAAGTATTGGCGCACTAGATGTACTAGGGGCCTCCTGCATGGGCAAAACTGGTGTAGACACAGTAGGAGATGATGTAGTATCATGTTTACTCCCCTCATTTGAGGAATCATCTTGGGCAATATCATTATTTGTGGCAGTACTGTCCTTACTTTGTTTGGACGCTATGGCACAATTATCACATAAATTTAAATGGGGAGACACATTTGCTTTCATACATATAGAACATAGCTTATCTGAAGGTACAGACATGTTAAACAGGCTTAAACTTGTCAACAATGCACAAAAAACGTTTTAAAATAAAACCGTTACTGTCACTTTAAATTTCAAACAGAAAACACTTTATTACTGACTATGTGAAAAAGTATGAAGGAATTGTTCAAAAATCACCAAAGTGTCTTAAAGCCTTAAAAGTATTGCACACCAAATTTCAGAGCTTTAACCCTTAAAATAACGGAACCGGAGCCGTTTTTCAATTTAACCCCTATACAGTCCCAGATACAGTCTTTGCTAAGACCCAACCAAGCCCTGAGGGGAATACGATACCAAATGACGCCTTCTAAAAGCTTTTTCAGAGATTCTTAGATCCTCACACATGCATCTGCATGCCCTGCTCTCAAAAAAACAACTGCGCATTAATGGCGCGAAAATGAGGCTCAGTCTATGACTAGAAAGGCCCCCTGACTGAAAAAGGTGTCCAATACAGTGCCTGCCGTTTTATAAACGTTCCCCAAGATTATAAATGTCAATTGTTAGCCTAAATTTGAATAATATGCACAAATAAAGCAATCGATTTAGCCCATAAAAATGTCTACCAGTTTTTTAGCCCATAATAAGCCCTTTATTCTGTTTGTTTTTGACTAAGAAAATGGCTTACCGGTCCCCATGAGGGGAAATGACAGCCTTCCAGCATTACACAGTCTTGTTAGAAATATGGCTAGTCATACCTTAAGCAGAAAAGTCTGCTAACTGTTTCCCCCAACTGAAGTTACTTCATCTCAACAGTCCTATGTGGAAACAGCAATCGATTTTAGTTACTGTCTGCTAAAATCATCTTCCTCTTACAAATAGAAATCTTCATCCTTTTCTGTTTCAGAGTAAATAGTACATACCAGCACTATTTTAAAATAACAAACACGTGATAGAAGAATAAAAACTACATTTAAACACCAAAAAACTCTTAACCATCTCCGTGGAGATGTTGCCTGTGCAACGGCAAAGAGAATGACTGGGGTGGGCGGAGCCTAGGAGGGATCATGTGACCAGCTTTGCTGGGACTCTTTGCCATTTCCTGTTGGGGAAGAGAATATCCCACAAGTAAGGATGACGCCGTGGACCGGACACACCAATGTTGGAGAAAACATGATTTTCATGCAGGACAATGCTCCATCACACGCGTCCAAGTACTCCACAGCGTGGCTGGCAAGAAAGGGTATAAAAGAAGAAAATCTAATGACATGGCCTCCTTGTTCACCTGATCTGAACCCCATTGAGAACCTGTGGTCCATCATCAAATGTGAGATTTACAAGGAGGGAAAACAGTACACCTCTCTGAACAGTGTCTGGGAGGCTGTGGTTGCTGCTGCACGCAATGTTGATGGTGAACAGATCAAAACACTGACAGAATCCATGGATGGCAGGCTTTTGAGTGTCCTTGCAAAGAAAGGTGGCTATATTGGTCACTGATTTGTTTTTGTTTTGTTTTTGAATGTCAGAAATGTATATTTGTGAATGTTGAGATGTTATATTGGTTTCACTGGTAAAAATAAATAATTGAAATGGGTATATATTTGTTTTTTGTTAAGTTGCCTAATAATTATGCACAGTAATAGTCACCTGAAAACACAGATATTCCCCTAAAATAGCTAAAACTAAAAACAAACTAAAAACTACTTCCAAAAATATTCAGCTTTGATATTAATGAGTTTTTTGGGTTCATTTAGAACATGGTTGTTGTTCAATAATAAAATTAATCCTCAAAAATACAACTTGCCTAATAATTCTGCACTCCCTGTATGTATAACAGATGTGCATTCGTTTCATCTTGAATACACATTTGTGCCAAAAATCGGATTTTCATTTTATTTTGACGAAAGTTTGGTTTATGAAAACCAAATAATATCAACTTAATGAGGCCTATTTATCAAGCCGTCAACCGCAAATACGCTGGAATTACGCAGCGTAATTGTGGCGAGCTTGATTCGCCTTATTTATCAAAGCCTACAGACCAGCAAAAGTTGAAATCTGTGACATAACATACAATCCGCCGGTCTCAGTTTGACACAGATCGATGCTTACGTCATTACAGATGTTCCAAATACAAATTCGGCACTATCTGACTACTTTTGCAAGTTATCAAACTGCTAACAGGTATGCTCGCCACTATTCCAGGCCCAGCATACCCTCGAGGCTGCGGATGCCATAGGAAACAATGGGAGTCTGAAAGCAGCGAAAGCTTATGTTCGATGCTGCAAGATATCCCATTGATTTCTATGCTAGAATAAAAGTTATGTTTACACCTAACACCCTAACATAAGCCCCGAGTCTAAACACCTCTAATCTGCCGCCCCGACATCGCCTCCACCTACATAATGTTATTAACCCCTATTCCGCCGCTCCCGGACCCCACCACAACCTACATAATGTTATTAACCCCTATTCCGCTACTCCCGGACCCTGCCGCAACTAAATAAAGTTATTAACCCCTAAACCGCCACTCCCAGAGCCCACCAAAACTAACTAAATGTATTAACCCCTAAACCCCTTGCCTCCCACATCACTACCACTTAGTAAACCTATTAACCCCTAAACCGCCAGCCCCCCACATCGCCATAAACTAGATTCAGCTATTAACCCCTAAACCTAACAACCCTCTTACTTTACATTAAATATTAACTCATCCCTATCTTATAATACATTTAAACTTACCTTTAGAATTAAATTAAACTATATTAAACTACTAATCAACCTACCCTAACTATTTTACTAAAATTACATTAAACTATATTAAACTATTCATTAACCTACCCTAACTATTATACTAATATTACATTAAACTATATTAAACTACTAATGAACCTACCCTAACTATTATACTACAATTACATTAAACTATATTAAACTACTAATGCACCTACCCTAACTATTATACTACAATTATATTAAACTATATTAAACTATTCATTAACCCCTTAAGGACCAAGGCGATTTTTCAATTTCTTTCCCTTAAGGACCAGGGCTATTTTTACATTTCTGCGGTGTTTGTGTTTAGCTGTAATTTTCCTCTTACTCATTTACTGTACCCCCACATATTATATACCGTTTTTCTTGCCACTAAATGGACTTTCTAAATATACCATTATTTTCATCATATCTTATAATTTACTATTAAAAATATTATAAAATATGAGGAAAAATCGAAAAAAACCCACACTTTTTCTAACTTTGACCCCCAAAATCTGTTACACATCTACAACCACCATAAAACAACCATACTAAATAGTTTCTAAATCTTGTCCTGAGTTTAGAAATACCCAATGTTAACATGTTCTTTGCTTTTTTTGCAAGTTATAGGGCAATAAATACAAGTAGCACTTTGCTATTTCAAAACCACTTTTTTTCAAAATAGTTACATTGGAACCCTGATATCTGTCAGGAATACCTGAATATCCCTTGACATGTATATATTTTTTTTAGAAGACATCCCAAAGTATTGATCTAGGCAATTTTTGTATATTTCATGCCACCATTTCACCGCCAAATGCGATCAAATAAAAAAAAAATGTTCACTTTTTCACAAATTTTTTCACTAACTTTAGGTTTCTCACAGAAATTATTTACAAACAACTTGTGCAATTATGGCATAAATGGTTGTAAATGCTTCTCTGGGATCCCCTTTGTTCAGAAATATCAGACTTATATGGCTTTGGCGTTGCTTTTTGGTAATTAGAATGCTGCTAAATGCCACTGTGCATCATACGTGTATTATGCCCAGCAGTGAAGGGGTTAATTAGGGAGGATGTAGGGAGCGTCTAGGGTTAATTTTAGCTTTAGTGTAGTGTAGTAGACAATCCCAAGTATTGATCTAAGCCCATCTTGGTATATTTCATGCTACCATTTCACCGCTAAATGCGATCAAATAAAATAAAACGTAAAATATTTCACAATTTTCGGTTTCTCACTGAAATTATTTACAAACAACTTTTGCAAGTATGGCATAAATGATTGTAAATACTTCTCTGGGATCCCCTTTGTTTAGAAATAGCAGACATATATGGCTTTGGCGTTGCTTTTTGGTAATTATAAGGCTGCTAGATGCCGCTGCGCACCACACATGGATTATGCCCAGCAATGCAGGGGTTAATTAGGTAGCCTGTAGGGAGCTTGCAAGGTTAATTTTAGCGTTAGCATTGAGATCAGCCTCCCACCTGACACATCACACCCCAGGATCCCTCCCAAACAGCTCTCTTCCCTCCCCCATCCCACAATTGTCCCCGCCATCTTAAGTACTGGCAGAAAGTCTGCCAGGACTAAAATAAAAGGTATATTTAAAAAAAAATATATGCTGATATGTAGGATCCCCCTTAGCCCCCAACCTCCCTGATCCCCCACAAAAAGCTCTCTAACCCTCCCCCTCTACCTTACTGGGAGCCATCTTGGGTACTGGCAGCTGTCTGCCAGTACCCAATTTAGAAAATAAATGCCTTTTTTTAAATATTTTTTTATTTTTTTTCTGTAGTGTAGCTTCCCCCCATAGACAAACCACCACCCCCTCCCAGATCCCTTACAATTAACATTGTCTGCTGTCCCCCCCATCTCCCACTTATCAATTAACTTTGTTTCTGTAGTAAAGCGATTCCCACCCACTCCCCCCCGTGCACACGCCCGCCCGCCGCTCCCCGTGCATGTGCGCGTGCCCGTGCGCGCTCCCGACAACCCCGCCCCTGATCCTGCCCCCCTCTCTCTTCAATCTTACATCGATGGCTGCCCACTCGCTTCCCACGTCGGCTCCCACCCACCAAAGATTGCGGCCATCGATGCCGGTGCAGAGAAGGCCACAGAGTGGCTCTCTCTGCATCGGATGGGGGAAAAATGTTATTGCAGGATGCCTCGATATCGAGGCATCACTGCAATAACTGTAAAGCAGCTGGAAGCGATCAGAATCGCTTCCAGCCACTTTAATCCCCAAAGTCGTACAGGCTACGCCGCTGGTCTTTAAAGACCAGGTTGTGTGCGACGTACCCTGTACGACTCGTGTCATAAGGGGTTAACCTACCGTAACTATTATACTAAAACTACATTAAACTACAAATTAAATTAACTATATTATATTTATATTTAAAAACCTAACCCTATTTAAGTTATTTAAATCTTCTATAAAGAATTACTAAGTTACAAAAAACTAACAACTATGTTACACAAAATAAAAAACACTAAGTTACAAAAAACTAACAACTAAGTTACACAAAATACAATGAGGTTTCCCTTTATATGACGTCATCCAAGATGACGTCCCTTACATTCCGACTGGCTGATAGAATTCTATCAGCCAATAGGAATTAAGGTTGAAGGGTGTTTGTTTGTTTTTTACAGGTAAAAGAGCTGATTTCTTTGGGGCAATGCCCCGCAAAAGGCCCTTTTAAGGGCCATTGGTAGTTTATTGTAGGCTAGGAGTTTTTTTAATTTGGGGGGGGGGCTCTTTTTATTTTAATAGGACTATTAGATTAGGTGTAATTAGTTTAAATATTTGATAATTTATTTTTTATTTTGTGTAACTTAGTGTTTTTTTATTTTTGTTACTTAGTGGTTTTTTTTTTTGTAACTTAGTGTTTTTTATTTTGTGTAACCTAGTTGTTAGTTTTTTGTAACTTAGTAATTCTTTATTGTAGATTTAAATAACTTGAGTAGGGTTAGGTTTTTAAAAATATAATATATTTAATTTAATTGTTAGTTTAATGTAATTTTAGTATAACAGTTAGGGTAGATTAATTATTATTTTAATATAGTTTAATGTAATTTTAGTATAATAGTTAGGGTAGATTAATTATTAGTTTAATATAGTTTTATTTAATTCTAAAGGTTTAAATTTATTATAAGATGGGGATGAGTTAATATTTAATGTAAAGTTAGCGGGTTATTAGGTTTAGGGGTTAATAGCTGAATTTAGTTTATGGCGATGTGGGGGTCTTGCGGTTTAGGGGTTAATAGGTTTAGTAAGTGGTAGTGATGTGGGAGGCCAGTGGTTTAAGGGTTAAAACATTTATTTAGTTATGGTGGGCTCCAGGAGCGGGGGGATAGGGGTTAATAACTTTATTTAGTTGCAGTGGGCTCCGGGAGCAACGGTTTAGGGGTTAATAAATGTATTAGAGTTGCGGTGGGCTCCGGGAGTGGCGGGATAGGGGTTAATAACTTCATTTAGTTGCGGTGGGGACCGGGAGCGCCGGGATAGGGGTTAAACATTTTAGTATAGTGGCGGTGTTTAGTGACAGGGTATAAATAAAGCTTGAAAAAGCCGAATAGCAGCGAGATCGATGACTGTTAATTAACAACAGTCCGATGCTCATTGCCCCGTACTTTGTGCGCAGCTTTTTGACAGCTTTTTTGATAAATAAGGAGAGCGTATTCAGGTCCGCGGCTGTGATGTTAGGCGATGTCAGGCGAGTGTATTGGTGCCGGTGAATGCAGCACAGTTGACGTCTTAATAAATAGGCATCAATAATTTAAATTAGGGTGTCTTAAAAAAGGCTTACATGTAAACCAAAACATGTTTTTGACTGTTTTTAAGGAAACTACAATAACAGAAGCATTTTTTAAGCACCTTAGAGTGCCCTCAAACTTCATTATGATATATACAGGTATATATATATATATATATATATATATATATATGTTTGTACCACATAGACACAAGCCTATGTATAGACGGGCTGCTATGGGCGCCCCAGCACTTGGATCCTGGTGCCACTGCACCTGCTGCACTAATGGTAGTTACACCTCTTGTATGCAACATACATTTACATTCTAGACAACACTTCAATCTAAAAATAATTTACTCAAAGGGACAGTAAACAAATTGAGATTGTAATATATATTTTCAATTTTTGCATTATAAAATAACTTTGCAATATACATTCATTATTTATTTTGCCCTATTTTCCTGTAACAACACTGAAAATTGAGAGTTTTCTAATTCTCAGAACTGTAAATGTACACTGCAAACTTCTTAAGGCTTACCCTACTACATATCTGTCCTTAATTAGCCTCTGTAGATAACAATCTCAAAAAACAATGCAATTTTTGCTAACAAGTATGGATTGGCTCCAACAAACAGCCAACAGTTATTTTTTATTTAATCATTTAATGAGAGCATCATACCTTTATGTATTCCAGGGCTGCAAAAGTGTGGATTTCGCTGACAGCGACAAGACCGCCCCATTTCTACATGCCTCAGGCAAGACCCGTGCTCTTACAACCCTGTAAGTATCAAAGGCAGCTGACTACAGGGTACATTGACTGTTGATAATGGGTTAAAACGTATACACTTGGCTGACATGTTATTGAATAGCAATGTATCAGGAATGTCTTGTAATTACTAGTTATTTAGTGTCCCCTTATTTTATATATATATATATACATGTGTGTGTGTTTATCTGCTGTTCTTTTATAAGCAAGCACATTTTTTGTGTGCAATGCCCCATTAAAATCCATTTTCTATCTCCATGTTTATCTCCCTATGATAAATGACCTCATATATTTTCATTAGATTAGTGAAGAGGTGATCATACCACCCTTGTCATTTTCCTAGAATCAGCATAGAAGCTTCGCAGTCTTGCAGATTTAAGGGTTCCTGCCATCCTTGCTATGCATAGGTGATATGTACAAGACTCACTGAATAGGTCTCTCATTGCCTGGCTGGTAATAAGAGTGTACATCATCATTCTGGTGAATGTTTAATAATCAGCCTTTCTCTTTCCATCACAGCTGCTCAAAGTGACACAGTGATTCATTTTTCCTTGAGGATCCTTTTAGTCTTGATTTAGATGGATTATTCTGTTCTGTGTATGTGATTAATTCTGCAATGTCTTTGAAAACAGAGCATGTTGCTTGACTCCAAGATCATTTTCTGTCAATAAGATGATGAGTTATTTTACCCAAGAACAATCTGTGATACTGGTGAATAATGTGCAAAGATAAAGTTTTCTTTATTGTCTTCAGAACTTTGTTAAAATGGCTTTGGACAACCATCACTAGTAGCATATAACATATAATGTATGTGTGTGTGTATAATTTTATATATATATATATATATATATATATATATATATATATATATATATATATATATATATATATATATATATATATATATATATATATATGTATGTTATGTAGCCAAATTTTACTTAATAAAATATCAAACCTATCTATCCATCTATTATCAATTTACTTTGTTGTATGGACCTTTGGGGTTAAAACATTTTTTATTATTATTTTTTTTTTTTAAATTATTATTTAATTATTTTTTTTACATGTGGCAAATTTCTTGTCTCTCATCTAAACAGAAATGTTGACTTCTCTTCATAGGATGTATGATCCTGCTTACAGTGCTCCACACATAGGATATATAAAATCATCTAGTTTCAGATGTAACTGGTCAGAAAGTAAGCACTTCACAGTGGTACCCTCACGTTTAAATAGGGGGGGGGGGGCGTGGCCCACATGAGAAAAAATACCTAGGGCCCACAAAAGTCATGATGTGGCCTTGCTCTTTGCAAGTGCTGTTTATTTTATTCCTTTAGAACAACTGATCAGGTTTCATGATTCAGATAGGGCATGCAATTTTAAGCAACTTTTGAATTTACTCCTATTATCAAATTTTCTTCATTCTCTTGGTATCTTTATTTGAAATGCAAGAATGTAAGTTTAGATGCCGGCCCATTTTTGATGAACACACTGTGTTGTTCTTGCTGATTGGTGGATAAATTCACCCACCAATAAACAAGTGCTTTCCATGGGCCTGAACCAAAAAAATAGCTTAGATGCCTTCTTTTTCAAATAATGATAGCAAGAGAACAAAGAAAAATTGATAATAGGAGTAAATTAGAAAGTTGCTTAAATTTGCATGCTCTATCTGAACCATGAAAGAAAAATGTGAGTTCAGTGTCCCTTTAAAGTCTTAGATTAATCATTTTATAAATCATTTCTACGGTATTAGAATATACAGGAAGTGCAGAATTATTAGGCAAGTTGTATTTTTGAGGATTAATTTTATTATTGAACAACAACCATGTTCTCAATGAACCCAAAAAACTCATTAATATCAAATCTGAATAGTTTTGGAAGTAGTTTTTAGTTTGTTTTTAGTTATAGCTATTTTAGGGGGATATCTGTGTGTTCAGGTGACTATTACTGTGCATAATTATTAGGCAACTTAACAAAAAACAAATATATACCCATTTCAATTATTTATTTTTACCAGTGAAACCAATATAACATCTCAACATTCACAAATATACATTTCTGACATTCAAAAACAAAACAAAAACAAATCAGTGACCAATATAGCCACCTTTCTTTGCAAGGACACTCAAAAGCCTGCCATCCATGGATTCTGTCAGTGTTTTGATCTGTTCACCATCAACATTGCGTGCAGCAGCAACCACAGCCTCCACTGTTCACTGTGGAGAGAGGTGTACTGTTTTCCCTCCTTGTAAATCTCACATTTGATGATGGACCACAGGTTCTCAATGGGGTTCAGATCAGGTGAACAAGGAGGCCATGTCATTAGATTTTCTTCTTTTATACCCTTTCTTGCCAGCCACGCTATGGAGTACTTGGACGCGTGTGATGGAGCATTGTCCTGCATGAAAATCATGATTTTCTTGAAGGATGCAGACTTCTTCCTGTACCACTGCTTGAAGAAGGTGTCTTCCAGAAACTGGCAGTAGGACTGGGAGTTGAGCTTGACTCCATCCTCAACCCGAAAAGGCCCCACAAGCTCATCTTTGATGATACCAGCCCAAACCAGTACTCCACCTCCACCTTGCTGGCGTCTTAGTCGGACTGGAGCTCTCTGCCCTTTACCAATCCAGCCACGGGCCCATCCATCTGGCCCATCAAGACTCACTCTCATTTCATCAGTCCATAAAACCTTAGTAAAATCAGTCTTGAGATATTTCTTGGCCCAGTCTTGACGTTTCAGCTTGTGTGTCTTGTTCAGTGGTGGTCGTCTTTCAGCCTTTCTTACCTTGGCCATGTCTCTGAGTATTGCACACCTTGTGCTTTTGGGCACTCCAGTGATGTTGCAGCTCTGAAATATGGCCAAACTGGTGGCAAGTGGCATCTTGGCAGCTGCACGCTTGACTTTTCTCAGTTCATGGGCAGTCATTTTGCGCCTTGGTTTTTGCACACGCTTCTTGCGACCCTGTTGACTATTTTGAATGAAACGCTTGATTGTTCGATGATCACGCTTCAGAAGCTTTGCAATTTTAAGAGTGCTGCATCCCTCTGCAAGATATCTCACTATTTTTGACTTTTCTGAGCCTGTCAAGTCCTTCTTTTGACCCATTTTGCCAAAGGAAAGGAAGTTGCCTAATAATTATGCACACCTGATATAGGGTGTTGATGTCATTAGACCACACCCCTTCTCATTACAGAGATGCACATCACCTAATATGCTTAATTGGTAGTAGGCTTTCGAGCCTATACAGCTTGGAGTAAGACAACATGCATAAAGAGGATGATGTGGTCAAAATACTCATTTGCCTAATAATTCTGCACTCCCTGTACACTATTACATTTCTTAGAAAACCCACTGCATAACAAATTCTAAAAATACAAAAAATATATAGGGCATGATTATAAGTGGAGCGAAAAATTGTGCTTTTGCGAGCTCGATATTTGCGCTCCACTCAGTAATACCGTTGCAAGGTATTACTGGTATTACAAGTAAAGCGCAATGTGAACACGACATCACGTTTGCATTGAATGAAAGCTTTGCGTTCACGAGAGCACGCTTGCATAGGCTCCAATGGGAGCCACGTTCTGATGTCATGAGACACAGCACAGAACCTAGTGCAGCACAGGGGGTAAGTCGCACACCATTGGGCAGCATATTTAAATTATATATGAATGTATACATATATATTTATTTGTTTATAAGTGTATATATACATATAAACACATAAATATATATGTATATAGTCATTTATCTATATTTACAGTTTAAACACAGTCCCCATAGACCGCTATGTAAATGCACTTTTCAGGGCCGTTTTTTTTTTTTTTTCAAACACCCCACATCCCCTCACTTTGTAACTGCTTTGTGAAGTTATTTTAAAAAAAAAATAAAGATGCTGATATGTTTTATTTAGATAAAGGAACTGTCCACTTTATTTAGGGGGCATTTGGGGTACATTTTTAAAATTAATCAGAACTCTCACCCCTGGTTAATTTTGCCAAGCGTAAAGTGCTACTGCGAACTCGCTGAAGCATTAACCAGCCACTTGTAATGGCTGGTTATTTATCTGTAAGTACACATACAAATAGATAAAACAGTCCCTCAAATAGACAGACAAATACATATATGCTTGTGCAATGCTGTTCACGGTTTACAGGCGGCCAATCGCCCGCTAGCAGAGGCTGTCAATCATCCTGATTGTATGATTTCAATCCGCCACCTAAAAGGTGGCGGACAGGTTAAGGAGCAGCGGTCTTATGACTGCTGCTTTTGTAACTTCTGTTTCAGGCGAGCCTGAAAGTATGGGACTCTAAAGCAGCTATTGCTGCTTCATAAATGGAGCCCTTAAAAATGAATGGGAGCTGTCATGTTGTAACTCTTTCTCTTCTGTGGCCAATTAGGGACAGTTATAAATCGGTTAATAGAATGTGCAGCCAATGGGGCCTATCTATCAAGCTCCATACGGAGCTTGAGGGCCCGTGTTTCTGGCGAGCCTGCAGGCTCGCCAGAAACACCAGTTATGAAGCAGCTGTCTAAAGAACGCTACTCCATAACCCTGTCGGCCTGCTCTGATGAGGCGGAAAGGAATCACCGGAATTCAACCCGATCGAGTACGCAGGGAGTCTGCACGGGGCGGCGTTGCACCAGCAGCTCACAAGAGCTGCTGGTGCAATGCTGAATACGGAAAGCGTATTGCTCTCCGCATTCAGCAATGTCTGTCGGACCTGATCCGCACTGTCGGATCAGGTCCAACAGACATTTCATAAATAGGCCTCAATGACTCTGTGGAATATAAAAGTGTTCTGCACTTCCATTTCTAACAGGAACTGAAAAGCTCATAATTTAAGAATGGAATTACAGGAAAAAGGGAATAAAATAAATAATGAAAGTATTATTTATATACAGTTTATATATACAATTTATCATTTTATATTAGCCTCTAAAAGCGTTAATATCCCTTTAACGACCATCATCATTAAGGGTTTTAATAGCGCAGTTTGTCTGACAGAGGCAAAGCTGCACTAGTAGGTAGGGATGGGCGAATGTGTAAATTTTCGAATTTCGAATGTAGAACGAATGTTATTACCGAAATTGGAATTATAAATCCGAATGTTGATAAGAACGAATATTCTTAAAAATTCTATAATCGAATGTTATTTACAGTTTTCGAATGTCACTTTCAAATTTGAATGTTTATAATTATATCGAATGTCCACATTCGAAATTTCGAATTTAACATTCTATTTAATAAATACTATTCAGAAGTTCAATAGTTCATGTGGTAGGGAGGGAATCTAGTAAATTGATACATAATAGATACAAATATATCATTTTGAATGTTTCTATATAGAATATTGCATAATTTGAATATTACATTTAAAGAAAGCATTAGAAATACTATTACAAACATATAAAATTGAATTTTTCGAATTTGAATATTGCATAATTCGAATATTACATTTAAAGAAAAAGCATTAGAAATACTATTACAATCTAAATTCGAATTTTTCTAAAAGAATATTTTCAAATGTAATCATAATATTCAAAACCGAACATTCGAAAATCGAATGTTAGAATGTTATGTATACATTCGAAATTTGATTCGAACGAACGAATGTGTTAAAATTCGTGCCGTTTTTCGAATTTTGCAAAACATTCACCCATCCCTACTAGTAGGGCATGCCTCACTTTCAGAGGCAGGCAAATATAGCTCAGTCTTGCCAACATCGGCAAGACCTGCACTATTTTGGAGTAACATAAGGGGGTATGTAAACAACTGCTGACATACGGGGTAGATATTAAAAATATTCTTTTTTGCACAACTTGCAAAGTAAATTGTATTTTTTTTTAATAAATTGTATGCTTTATCTGTATCCTGAAAAAAAACCTTTGTGTTTCATGTCCCTTTAAGTAAAAAATTTCTAATGAGAGCATAATCGTGACCTAATTTATCAACATCATTTTTAGTAAACGCTTTTATAGTAATACTAAAGCAAATAATTACATTATGTTTGACAGAAAACATCCTATCTAAAAAATTAATTCAAATAATTTCATTTTCAGTGCTTCATTAACTGTCATACATTATACAGTGGACTATCAGCAAGATTACAAGTTTTGCGGTACGGCTATACCGCTGAAAAATTGGCCTTTGCGCGCGGAATGGCAGGTCTCCCGTATTACAAGTCATGGTGGTACAGCTATACCGCAAGTGTTTTAGCCTGTACTGCAACTCTCCATTCGACACTCAAAAAATGGCTTTTGAGTGTGGAATTTTCAGGTCTCCTGTATTACATGTTGTTCGGTCAGGCTATTACGCTAGCGGTATAGCTTATAACGCCATGATCCATTCAGAACTTTGTTTCGCAAAAGACCAGTAGTTATGGATTTTGCGAAACAAATTTTTTTCACAAAAGTCATAACAAAAATGTTACAAAGTACACTAACACCCATAAACTACCTAACCCCTAAACCGCCATCCCCCCACATCGCAAATACTATAATAAACATATTAACCCCTAATCCGCAGCCCACCCACATCTCCAACACTAAAATAAAGTATTAACCCCTAATCCACCGCCCCCCACTTCGCTACCAAAATAGACCTATTAACCCCTAAACCGCCACCCACCCACATCGCCAGAACTTAATTAAAGTATTAACCCATAAACTGACGGCCCCCCACATCGCAAATACTAAACTGAACCTAATAACCCCTAAACTGGCAGTTCCCCGCATCGCAACACACTAAATGAAACTATTTACCCCTAAACCTTACACCCCCTAACTTTAAATTAAAGTTACAATATAACTCAAAAAATGGCTTTTGAGTGTGGAACTTTTAAATAAAAAAATCTTACCTGTGAAATAAAAAAAAACTAAGCTTAAACTATAAATAAACCTAATATAACTTTTAAAAAACGAAAATAAACTAAATAAAAAACCTAAGATACAAAATTTAAAAATCCTAACAGTACGACAAAATAAAAAAAAATTAACATTAAAAAAAACAAACACTAAAATTACGAAAAATAAAAAAAATCTAAGATTACAAAAAATAATAAACAAAATTATCCAACAATAAACTACCAATAGCCCTTAAAAGGGCCTTTTGTAGGGCATGGCCCTGAAGCAATCAGCTCTTTTAAAAAAAAAAATTACAAAGTACCCCCTAACAGTAAAACCCCCCACCCAACCAACCCCCCAAAATAAAAAAACCTAACTCTATTGTATGGGCATTGCCCTTAAAGGGGCAATCAGCTCTTTAGTGCCCATTAAAATAAAAAAATCCCTAATCTAAAAAAAAAAACACCTCGCAAAAAAAAAAACTTACACTAACCCCAAAACATGTACTCACTGTTCCTGAAGTTCGGCGATGAAGGTCTTCATCCATGCGACTCCATCTTCATTCTTCGCGGGACCATCTTCTATCTTCTTCCCGGAGGTGGGGAGCTGTCTTCCCTGATGCGAGGATCCGGAGCGGTGGTCCTCTGCAGCAGCGGCGGTCCTCAGCAGCGTGGAGGCTCCTCTTCATGCGATCTCCACAGCACACTGAAGATTGAATGCAAGGTACCCCTTTTATATTTGGGGTACCTTGCATTCCTATTGGCTGAAATATTCAAATTAAGCCAATAGGATGAGAGCTTTTTAAATCCTATTGGCTGATTTGAACAGCCTATGTAAAAGACTGGCTGTTATGGGCCCTCCAGCACTTGGGCCCTGGTGCCACTGCACCGGATGCACTAGTGGTACTTCTGCCCCTGATTAGGATAGGTTGTTATTATGAGAATACTAGAAAGGTTTCCCACCTGAGATGCACACATTTTATGACACAATTTGTTCAGTATACTATTGAATTTTTTCACTTTTCACCATAACTTCATTACATGATGCAGTAATTTTTTATTTTTTTCATTTTAGTTCTTTCTTGCGTAAATTACATTCTGCATAGCATACAAAAAACAACAACTCATATCCTGACAAACTATACACATAGAAATATCTTTTTATAACATCCCTATTCATCCCTAAGATGAAGATGCCTGGACTGTAACACCAGTGAGAAATAGCTGAACAGAAAAAGGGAAAACAAATAGTTGATTTGTTTGTTCTCCTCAGAGGATTCAGTCTTCATAATTAGAATGGACAAAGTTTCCAGAGACCAAGATCCATGATGTTCCTCTTTAGCACTCAGACTGTTGAACACACCCATTAAATTTGGTCCAATATGGACTCGTAGGCAGGGCTGAAGAGAGTTTGAGGTTCTGTTACAGATCTCCTACCGATTCCTTCCTCCTCTGCTGCCACTTCCCTGATGGCCTCCTCTCCATGTCTGAGTTCATACCACTGTTTCTTCCAGAGCCCCCTCGACTCTAACTTCCCTCTGATCCTCTTCCCCCTCTTGACGAACTTTCATCTTGCCCCTGGGACCTGGAATGGCTTGGTCTTTGTGACCTTGAAGTTCCAGAACTCTCCCTTCCTTTCCCAGTTTCCTCTTCTGGACCACTTGTCGGTTCCATGTCCCTATGATCAGGTGTACCAGGACAATCATGACAAGGCCTTTTGCGAGATGGGAGCGATGCCATATCCATACCCTGCAATGAGGACAAACGTTCCCTATTGGCAGGAGAATGGCCATCTGGTGTAGGAATGTCACGAGAAGGGCTCTCTTGGAACGTGTCAATTTCAGTTTCTCTTCTTGAATCTCAGGCTGCATGGTTAGGTCCACGATCAGAACCAGAGAAATGCTCAGGAGTTGGAAGGAGCCCCTTTCTTCAATCTCTTTGTGGGTCCTGTCCTTGCCCTCTTCCACCATCTCGTCCTCTTGTTGGTTCATCTTTTGAATCAAAGTCTTCCTCTGGACCAAATTCCTCAGAATTTGAAAATCCTTCTCTCCCTCTGGAACTATGACACTCTTGTCTTGGGACACCAGACCTGCGGAAGCTCTCATCCCTTTGTCCCCGAACCTTGTGTCTTCATTTTCTCTGGAATATCTTTCCTCAGAATGCCTCCTGCCTACCCAACGGCTTGAATTCCTATCTATAAAATCTCTGTGGTTAGGGGAAAACTGAGAACTGGCACCATGCCTCCATCTGTCATCCTGGAATGATTGGCCCCCACTTCTTTCTTCAAACTTTCGAGCTCATGGTCCATATCTATATTCCTGGTGGTAATCCCCTGGGCGTTCATGAGTTTCAGAATGTGGGAAACGTCTTTCAGGAGGCCCTCTATTATCTCGAGAATCACTCCACTTCTGGCCACTGCAGAATGTCCCATGTTCCAGCCTTGGCTCACCTCTTCGGTCAGAATGTGCACTTAATTGATGATTTGAGGGTCTACGGATATCACCTTAGTTAGCACTGGGGCCTTGATTTGGGGGTGGGATACGTCCTTGTGCTGCCTGCTGCCCTCCTAAACCAGGGATTAAAGGAGGTGGAGCCTGGCTTTTTCCACCCTGGTTGTATGGTCTAGGAGCATCACCCAATAATGGAACTTTTTGCTGCTCTGGGTGGGATCCCCTTGGTTGATTCTGCTGTCCATAAGCTCTGTGGGAATTTCCTTGAGATTGCCCAGGCTGAGCTTAAGCTCCTGATGGCCCTTGAATGTCTTGTGATGGCACATGTGCTTTCCCTCTGTTTTGGGGTCCTCTTGCATCCTGGGAACTCCTCATCTCATGACTACCTACCATATCTTAAGTCAAGATTTCAAATGTCCTGTGGTGTCTTGCTACTGACTTTTCCTGTGGTTTTGATTTTCTGAACTGACCTCTGTATATAACTTTGACCTGGCTGATGACACTCTGGGACTTCCCTACTGGTACGCTGTACCTCCTGTTTCTTTAAATCTTCCTATTGCCAACTAAACACTGCTGGTGAGTCACCTACCTAATTATATCCAAGGGCTCTAGTCGGTATAAGGAGGTCTACGTCCGCTATAAGCTTAGACCATTGGGTTGTGTGTTTAATTAGCAGAAAAGCTATTTCATATACAAAAATATACTTAAATGAACAATTTCCCATACAATTTAAATTCTGTTTTCATGTTTTCTTTTGTTTATGTTAGCCGGGACTGTTTTAAAGAGGGGATTTTTTGTTGTATTTTAATTAGTTTGTTCTATAAAGATTTTAAGATTTTTTTGGGATGCTGGAATCCTTCACAGTGGAACTAATTCTGTGAGTAGTTATAAGATAGATACGTATCCATTTATTAAAATGGAGAGTAATGAATGTCTGATACAAATATTTATGAATTTTTCTGCCTATATTTTTCTCATGCCTACCAAATTGTGTACTTGAGTTAAAGATATTTTATTAACTAGGTTTAACTTGTCAAATACTGATAGAAGTCTGAATTGCTAAAGCTTTGTCAGCTCATATATAAAATAGACCTAGCTAGGAAACCATTATGGAATTAAATATACTGTTTGCATAATGTTAGTAACAATACTGTATATTTGTTGCATAGCTCTACAGCTATTAGTTTATATGTTTGTGATTTATAACTATAATAAATGCATATGTTATTTTCACAATAATTGGGACATAATGTTGTAGACATCCTTTTTATCTTAAAAAATAAGTTTGACAAAGTGTGTTATATATTTCTCCCAATTGTAAGATTGCAGGTTCTTTCTTGTATACTTATATATAGTAATTATGAGGTTAATAAGTAGCTTCAGGAGTCCATTGTAGGAACAACTTGCTCTATTGATAGGCATAATCTATATTCCTATAATACCTAGTGAGGTCCATAAAGTGCCTATTACAGGTATATAATTTCCTCCTGATATTGAATCTGAGTAGGGGCAAAGCCCAAAAGTGGCTTCCATTGGCAATAGGAGCTAATAATCTGAGGATTGGTTCAGTTTTTCTCTCTCTTCCCTCAGCTACAAAATTTGCATTTTATAGTTTAGTTCCCTTTACTAGCAAGTATGCCAATAATCTTTATTATAGGTAATTGATATTGTTGAATCACATATATGTGTGTGTATTAATGTAAATTTGCTGAAATTCTTGTATGACTTGCAATGTTGTTATGTCACTCAAGTTAATTGGGCTACTTCATGTCTGTGCCTATAACTATTAAATAAAAAGAAAAATTACAAATTAGAACATGTAATTTTTAGGCTATAATGGCCCTTTATGCTCAGGAAAAGGAGGCAACATAAAAGTATATTGCATTTTTTTCTACAAATCTTAAATATTTTGGGGTCGGTTACAATCTATTGGTGATTTGCTCCTGAAATGGCTTTTTCCACCCGAACTGGTCAAGTTTCTCCGGTAAGCACAATGCAGAATCAATTTGTTTTGTTAAAAGCTTAAGCATGCAGCCTTGACAGCCTTTTTCAACAGAAAAGCTCCTGAAAAGACCTTTTTGTGTGCCTGTTTTCAAGATAGAAACTGGGCAGTCACCGGAAACTGACTGATACAATAGCTCATTACATTACAGTAAAGGTCTATTATTCATGTAACCCCTTTGTTCACTGTAGTAGGGAAATACTAATTTACTTGTGTGACATGAACCTATTGTAATCCGAATCCATCTACACCACTGATTAAGCATATGAATATGTATCTTGGCATGATGGGCATATTCCAATAGTCACATCAGGACCCCAACATCTACAAATAACGTGTCTTTTATTTTTATTTTAACATTTGATTCTTAAGTTACACCCGCACTGTTGTGTTTGTCACTGAAAAAAAGATACAGCAATCATGACTTTCATAGGAACCCATTGCAATCTGTTTCCATCTGCTCCACTGCTAAACCATCTGATTGCCAATTGTATGTATGCATGATGGACATATTAGACACTATTTTTCCCTTGCTATATTTTCAGTTTAAAAAAATTCTCAAGTATTTCTTTTAACAATATTTTTATTAAAATGTTTGTTAAAGGACCGATTTCATTTTGGCATGTTCTAAAAACAAGATTACTACAGGTTTCTATGGGAAGGACTTATTGTATCTTCTTATATAGATTTTAACATTACTTAAACTTTAAAGCATGAATCCTCTGCCCTGCAACATTGTATCTGCCTAGGAGACCTTTAAACTAAACCTCTCCCCCCCTTTGTGAAAGAGTTTTATACAGGACACACCTTCACGCTAAATCCAGACACGGTCATGACAGTGTGTTTCAAAGTGGTTGCGCCTACATTATTGAGCTCACAAGCATAAAGACGTGTACCAGTTTACAATTTCAACAATGTAGGCGTAAGCACTTTATGGTAGGTAGCGTTGTCCTGGCATCCAGCACACCCAGATTCTTCCATCAGACTCCAACATAGTGATGTCACGCCGCACCGTTGCTAGCGGCGCGCCGCCTCCCTCTTGCTCGTTGCCTAGGGCTGTGTCGGCTCTGGATGCATGCTGCGTTCACGTCATCGCCGCACGCTCCTGTTGCCGGCCGGTCCTGTGACACCAATACTCTGCTTACTTAAACGGGCAGCAAGCGATCTGTCACTGCCCAAGTATAGGTGCTACTTCGTGTACTCCTGGGAGTCATAGATCGTTTGCTGTACCGATATATAGTTGTTGAACCCTGTCTATCTCGCTCTATAAATAACCGATAATAATAATCTCTAAACAACGGAAATCACCATTTTGTAAGTCATTAAAGGGATAGTTAATTCAAAACTGAACTATCCTGACTCAGACAGAGCATGCAGTTTTAAACCAATTTTTCAATTAATTTACTTCCATTATCTAATATACTCCATTCTCTTCTTGTATTATTGGTGGAAAAACATAACTAGATAGGCAAGAGCAGCAATGCATTACTGGGAGCTAGCTGCTGACTGGTGGCTGCACATACAGGCCTCGTCAGTAGCTCTCCAGCTAGCTCCCAGTAGTGCGTATCTGTTCATCAACAAAGGAAACCAAAAGAATGAAGCAAATTAGACTACTAGATTAGAATAGTAGTAAATTGGAAAGTTGTTTGAATTTGAATGTCCTGTCTGAATCATGAAAGAAATAATTTGGGATTCATGTTGACCCCCCATTTCTGAGTTCACTCCATCCATTCTCAATAAAACATGACCATCATTTTATGGGGAAGACAAGGCCGCAGCCTGTTTATTAAACCAATAACACAAGTTAAACTTTATCAACATTATAACCTCTTATTTTAAACAATCCACCGGTAGCTGCAACAATCATCCTAGCTTCTATTCCTGGGGAGGGAGGGCGGGAAAAACTTCCCCCTTCCGTGCTGCTCGTAACTCTGCAACTGACACTTCCTCAGCTGGGGAGGAGTATTTAACTCCTCCTATCATCCTTCACCCCCACAGCGGAGCCTACCAACGCTCCCATAAAGTGGGGGTCAAATAGCCCTCTTCTCCATTCGTCCACCGGGCTAAACTTGACCCCCCATTTCTGAGTTCACTCCATCCATTCTCAAAAAAACACGACCATCATTTTATGGGGAAGAAAAGGCAGCAGCCTGTTTATTAAACCAATAACACAAGTTAAACTTTATCAACATTATAACCTCTTATTTTAAACAATCCACCCAGTGCTTGCTTTTAACCTCTCCATAAGCCCCCACCCCCCTTTCAGGGGTGGGGCGTCCATCATCACTCTCCACTTTCTATTACCGACAGAAGTACCAGCCACTATCCATCAGGAGTAAGCCTCAACAGATCACAGCAAGCACCCCGCCACCACTCGCCTTCAGCGAGTACCGCCACACAGGGCTTAGGCCTTTTCAATCCCCTCCTTAATAGTGAAATTAAATAGGTGCAGACCAACTTCATTCAAATGAACACCGTCCTTCAAATAGAAACACCTGCCTGACTCCCCTTCAAATTCCACATGTCTAAGGCTCACCCCGCCCAGCTTCCTAACATACCCACTTACCGTCCTATTCACCTTCCGTCTGGATGCTTCCAATTTCCTGGCGTCCAAAGCTGAACGCCACACCACCCTGCTCTCAATCTCTGACCGCACTAAAATCACTCCAGGGAACAGTGTCAACAACCTATCAATCCCATTCTTCATTCCCCACAGCAAATCCTTCTGGGACATGCACCCTAAGTCGTTCCCACCCACATGGATGACCAACACCTGAGGGGGGTTAAACACAATGGCATACTCTGATACCTTCCCGACCACCTGAGCCCACTTCATACCTCGAACCCCCAACCACCTTACTTGCACCTGTTCCCTGGAGAAACCCAACTACAACCCATTGTCTTTAACAGCTGCTGCCTTCCTCGCCCAAAATATGTAGGAGTGCCCTAAAATCCAGCAAGACACCGGCCCTGTCAAATGAAGCAAAAAATTTCCACTCATCAATAACCCCCCGGTTGCAACACCAGCTCCCGTCTCACGTACCCTTGAAATCTTTCAGACCTCCATCTGCCAATCTTTCTGATCACCCCGCATCCAAACCCAAGGACGCTGCCTCCGTCGCTGCCCCAATCTGAAACGAATGTGAACTATAGTCCTCCCCTCTCATCCCCATCGCCACTAACGCCTTACGCACCACCGCCACAAACTGATATCTCGATAAGGGCGTCCTGTCCCTGTGCATCAACAGTGGTCCTGATGCATTTTGTGATACCTCCAAAAATTCCCGGACCGAACCAACCGGGCAGCAACAGCCCCCAATTTCCCGCAACACTACCATAGCACCTCTCCCTTCGTGACCCGTCTTGGACCTCCTCACCCATAGCTCCACCAACTCCTCTTTCAACACCACATCCTGCCTAGCCAAGCCTGCTAGGCCCCCCCCGATTCCTCCCCATCAGCTCCGACACCCTAAATGCTCTGAAAAAAGCCAGCACGCAAGCCACTCTGAATAGCTTCTCCTCGTATTGTGAGGAACAAATACCCCCCAGCCTCTCGACCACACCTTCCAGTATGGCAAATGTCAGCGGACGCTTCCTATCTGCCCGCACCTTCCTTTTACACAAACTCTTAACCACCATCCGCACCACAAAGATTTTAGTCAAGTCTACCTGTCCTAACAGTTTGAACAGAAATGCGAAGGCCGCCATCCTCCTCCTTATTTCTGAGGGTGATAGACCTTCTCTCCCCCAGCACTTTATCCACTCCACCAGTGCTCTCACCCACTCCTCCGTATTCCCCTCCTGATATTCCTGCTCCACCCTATTTCTCCACATTTTCCACACTCGGACGTAAGCCCTCCATGTGCTAGGAGCTAACGCCCCCTGTACCAGACTCAACGTTCCTGGCAGCCAAGCTGCCACAGATCCTCCGGGCATTCCCCGCCTTCCGCCTCTGCCCCGGGGGCTGCCTCTCGAAATCGATCCCAAAGAAACCGGGATAAAGAGTCCGCAATTACATTAAGGCGCCCAGGGACGTGCACCGCCCTCCATGATACATTACACCTCAAGCATTCCAACACAAATGCCCTTAGTAAACTAATCACAGCTGGAGAATTTGCCATCAGGCGATTAATCGCCCATACCACTCCCAAATTGTCAGTGTGAAAACAAACTCTCTTATCCCTGAGATGCTCAGGCCAGATTCTCAAAGCAACCACCAATGGAAACAACTCCAAAAAAGTCAAGTTCTTTGTCAGTCCCCATTCCCCTACATCTCAGGCCAAGCCCCAGCGCATCACTTGCCATTCAGAAATGCCCCAAAACCATGGGCACCCGATGCATCTGTGAATAAGCACAATTGGTCATCCGACCAACCGGTCTCCTGGATTAACAAACTTCCATTAAAGTCTTCCAAAAAGATTTTCCAAATCCTCAAATCCTCCTTCACATCTGAAGATAGACAGATGTGAAATTTCAGATTGGTCACTCCAACTGTCGCCAGGGACAATCTGAGACAGAAAATCCGCCCAATGGGTATAATTCGCCCAGCGAAGTTTAATTTACCCAGCAGCGATTGCACTTCTTTAAGTAAGACTTTTCTGCTGCTCAGAACCCCGTCGATCACCTCCCGCAGATCCCGGACTTTGTCCTCCGGGAGTCTGCATTCCATTCTGACCGAATCAATCTCGATCCCCAGAAAACTCAGGACCGTAGCCGGGCCCTCCGATTTTTCTGCTGCCACAGGAATTCCAAATTCTTGCGCCACCTCTCCAAAAACCGCAACCAGCAGCTCGCATACTCCTGACCCAGCCGGGCCCACAAAGAGGAAATCGTCCAAGTAATGCACTACTGAGACCTTCCCAGACCTCCTCTTCACCACCCACTCCACAAATAAGCTGAAGCTTTCAAAATATGAACAGGAAATTGAACAGCCCATCGGGAGGCAGAGGTCCACATAAAATCGGTCCTAAAATTTGCACCTCAAGAGGTGATGAGACCTCGGGTGTACAGGCAATAGAGCACCCCAGCCCACCGTCCTCACCACCGAGATTGCCTTGTCAAAAGATGCATACTTCACCGATACCAGTTTGGGATCGATGCCATCATTCACCGATTTACCCCACGGGTGAGATAAGTGGTGTATCATCCGGAATTGCCCCGGTGCCTTCTTCGCACCACTCCCAACGGGGACACCCTTAGTCCTGGGAATGGCGGTAACCTGAAAGGGCCCGCCATACGCCCCATTTGGACCTCTTTCCCCAACTTCTCCCTCAACACCTCCGGAAATTCCCTTGCTGACTTCAAATTCCCCGCGAAGGACAACCCTTTTTGATCCCTAAAAGGGATCAAGAACCCCAAACTAAACCCCGTTAGGAGCAATTCCGCATCCCCCGCGTGTCCCCGCTCACGGGCTTACGCCTCTAGCCACGGGACCATCTTTCTTACTTTCACCGGCGTCCGTGCCCGGTACACCCACTTCCCCTGGCCTGTTCCCCATTCTGCCCTTCCGGAAGCATTTTGCCCCAGAATGGATCCCTCCACGCACAAGGATCCAAACTTACACTGCCCTTCATTAAACTGGAAGCACAGTCCTTTGCGTATGGCTGTCTCAGTTCCCGTGCTGGCTCCAGCACTGCTCCCCGCCTGTCCGAAACGCCGAAAGGAATGAGTCCCCCACAACGGGGTCATCATCTCTAACCATATTCCCATATCCCTGTCATCCCAACGCATCTCCAGACGAACAGCCATCCGCTGCCTAAACCCCTCATCATACTTCCACCAGGACATGCCCCCATAGGTCCCAAAGGCGCTGGCTATCTCCTCATAATAGCAAAAAAGAGAAGCCCCTTGCTCAAGGAACTTTTCACAAAAAACACTAGCCAATATACGAAAGGCCCGGGACCAATTCGCAAATGTCTTGGGCAACTTTCTCCACCTTTTCTTCCTCTCCTCCTCCTCCTTTTTACCCTTCTCCTTCTCGTCCTCCTTCACCTCTAACACATGCTCCAAGGGCAACAGGGAGAATATCTCCACAAATTCCCTCTTCCCTATCTTTTCCCTCAACTCGGCCGTTAGATGAATACCCAACAGGCCCACCGAGCATAGACAAGGCCTTCTGAGCACCCCTTCTGGAACCCTAACCACCTCCCGTGTCGCAGCAGGTGACCCACCTGCTCCCGCAACTCCGCTATTCTGTGCTACTACTGCCGGCGTCCCCGTACCCGGGGCCACCCACGCCGCTGCCACTGGAACACCCACTCCACTAGGTTTCTCCAACATCACCAATAGCCCCTTCAAACCTGCCACTATCGTTTCTCTCTCTCCACTCCCCACCACATTCACGTCTGGCGCACCACCAGCCGTAACCTCACCTGTAGGCTGCTGCACCGTCACCGGAATCTGTGCTGAATCCGACCCTTGTTCTCTCCTATGTTCTCTCCCTTCGCTTTCAGGACCTCTGCCGATGTCCAGTCTCCTTCGTACTTCATCTCGCCTGGCAGGAGAGCGCCCCCTGCTGTACCTGCTCCTGTCCCGTTCCCTTTCCCCCCATGCTCGGTGTGGCGACCCAGGCCTGCATTCTCCCTGAGGCTGCCGTATCGGTGATCTCGATCTCCGGCGACCGCCGGAACCTCCTGCCCTGACAGCGGGCGATGAGCCCCTCTCCCTTCTACCTGCAGCACCTACAGACTATGAAGAAGACATAGTCAATACACCCCCTTCCCCCCTTCTCTCCCCTCCTGCCACCGACCTCCTTCCCCTTGCCCCACCCCTTCTGCACTCCGTTGGGGAGACAACATCTGAAGAAGCTGCACCAGGGTTGCCATACCCCCTACCTGGCCAGCCGTCACTGAACCCGACGACGTTCCCTCCAATGGGTCCTCCTCCTCAAAGTTCCCACTGGCCTCCAACTCCAGAGGCGGATCCGTGATTTCTTCCTGACGCTTCCTATTACCACTCCTTTTGGCTTCCGCAGCCTCCACAACCCTTCTGTCTGCCCCAGCAGTCCCTGCAACCAGAAGAAAAGTTAATCACCCTTCACCCCTTCCCCGTCCATTAGACCCCCTTTTATCCCTAACCATTGCTACCTTCTCCCCCCCCTAACCAGTGTGACCCCCTCTAGCTGTATTAGCTGACATCCCTTTCATTCCAGCGTAGGTTGCACACCCACGCCCACCTCCCCATTTTATACACACCCCTTCCTTTATATATATATATATATAAAACTACCCCTCCCCCCTCCATATTCATTAACGTTATTGTTACCCCCTTATCCCCCCTTTTCTTTTTCTTTTTTTTCTTTTTTTTGTGTGTGTCCCACCCCTGCCTAAAACTGTCTTGGGGTCCAACTCAGCCTCCCTACTCCTTTCAGCCCCCACCCTGGCCTTATCTCCAGCCACCCCCCCCCCTAACCAACCTAACCTAAACTTGCCATGTGCCCTGACCCTCCCTCCATACCTGTAAGCCGCCACAACTTGCCCCTCCCTCATTATACAATTGTTTTAGACCTGTTCCCTCCCCCCCTCCCCCTTATCTGATGTCTACCACTCTCTTCGCTCCCGCCGTACCCTATGTCCCCCACAACTCTTCTCCTCCTATGTTCCCTCAATTCTGAGCCTTATCCCGGATCCCCTTATACCTAACCCTACTCTTCTCCATAGCAAATCCGGCTATCCCCCCGCTATCCCGTTATTGCCACCTAAACATCACCCCCCTTTACCCATGGCCTCATTTTGCCTACCCATTCACCCTAAGCCCCCTATCATGACCCCTCAAGTCCCCTGAGCCTTATCCCGGCCCCCCCTTACCTTCCCCTCAAGTTCCGGCTATCACCTCCTCCAGTATTTTATTTTCTTTGTTATTGCATGCCCCTTCATACCCCCGTAGCCCCTTTTTGTATCCCGTTACTTCAACAGCTCAGTGGCACTTACCTTCCTCCACGCTGCTGGTCCCGCTCCTCAAGGATCTCCGTCTGCCTCTTCCCGCGCCCAGTTCCTCCTGATGCAATCCGACAGTGACGTCAGCCACCGGCGCCGTGCTAGGCCACGACTCGGCCCCACCTCCTCCTCGATGTCCTCGACCGCCATCCGGCCTCACCGCTGCTTCCGCTGGCTGCCCAGGCCCCGCGATCCCTCTTCTGGACCTGGCGCCGTCAATCTCCAGACTCAGACGCTCCGGTGGCTGCGACCTCCTGACTGGCCGTCCTCTGGTCCTGCTCCCCGCCGACTCCCCGCCTGTGACTCCGACCACCACCGCACCTCCGCTCAGTCGCTCCCAGATCCAGTCTTCGCCGTTCTGCCTGGCGACCGCCAGCAACTCCGACAGCAGGGCTTCCATCCGACTTCCGGCAAGACACCTCAGGTAAGCAGAAAAAACTTCCCCCTTCCGTGCTGCTCGTAACTCTGCAACTGACACTTCCACAGCTGGGGAGGAGTATTTAACTCCTCCTATCATCCTCCACCCCCACAGCGGAGCCTACCAACGCTCCCATAAAGTGGGGGTCAAATAGCCCTCTTCTCCATTCGTCCACCGGGCTAAACTTTCTTTGATTTGATAACAATATAAATGATCATTTTATTTTGTTTTTGGGAGGTAGAAAATTCAAGCTGAAGGATTATTAATGGCAGAAATATTTTGATATTGTGATCACTTGAAAACACTCTGACAATAACTTTCAGAAATTGTTATCTGGCAAAAAACAAGCACAAGATTTTAATATTATGCTCAGTTTCCTGAATCTTTTTTAAACTATCCAATAATTTATTTTACTACAATTCAACCCATGTAGTTTATGTTTTATCATTTTGTAATTTTTGCTCTGACATTGGATATGTTTCCATGACTACCAATGCTGTTTCCCAGTACATTAAATATCATTTCTGGGGTATTTCCCAATCACAACACTGGTACATTACATTACTTTGTTTATTGAGAATTCCAGTTCATCTATACACTATTTCTTCTTCTATTAATCATTTGAATTTCATTCATTTGAGGATAAACTTTAAAGGGACAGTCTACAATAGAATTGTTATTGTTTTAAAAGATAGATAATCCCTTTATTACCCATCCCCCAGTTTTGCATAACCAACACAGCTATATTAATATACTTTTTACCTTTGTGATTACCTTGTATCTAATTTACAAACAAAAACAAAATCAACGAGAGAAATATAGGGCACAGAAAGGGGTTTAGCACTCCACCTCTAAGAAAAAGTAAATAAAGTTAAAACATAACATTTGTGTTTCGGCCTATTAACGGCCTTTCTCAATGTTAAAAAATAATAAGGTACAGACAAACCAAAAGCCGGCAACTTAACGAATACAATTCCAAGACGGTGGAGGGGGCGGGGTTTGATGACGGATCGCGTCACGATAGGCAGATGCAAAAGATCATTGGGTTTTTAAGGAATGTCCAAGAGAGGCTCGGTTTGTCTGTACCTTATTCATTTTTAACATTGAGAAAGGCCGTTAATAGACCGAAACGCGTCATAGTTTATACTCCCCTGGCACCTGAAGCTGACGTCTGCTCTTATCGGCCAGGAAACAGGGTGTGTGTAACCGTTAGTGGTATTTTAATGTGGTGGTTTGGTTGCGTAACAGGATTAACTGTACGTTTTATTTGAAAATGATTAAATTTTATGTTTTAAATTTATTTACTTTTTCAAGGGGTAGAGTGCTAAACCCCTTTCTGTGCCCTATATTTCTCTCTTTGTTTTTTTTTGTTTTTTTAAATTAATTCCAGTAGAGTGTAGCACCGGTCCTAGTGTTTATTAGGGCCTTTCCTCTTAGATTATTTCACAGTGCGAGTATTTTTTGCTCTTTTGGGATTACCTTGTATCTAAGCCTCTGCAGACTGGCCCCTTATAACATGGCTATTTATTTATTATCTATAGACTTGCATTTTAGCCAATTAGTGCTGTGTTGTGCTAACTCTTAAATAACTCCCCGGGTGTGAACACAATGTTATCTATATGGCCCACATGAACTAGCAGTCTCCTGTTTTGTAAAGCTAATAAAAAAGCATGTGATAAGAGGCTGTCTTAAGTGGCTTAGAAACAGGCAAAAATGTAGAGGTTTTAATGTTATGAAGTATATTAATATAACAATGTTGGCTGTACAAAGCTGGGGGATGGGAAGTAAAGGCGTTATCTATCTTTTTAAACAATAACAATTTTAGTGAAGACTATCCCTTTAAGAACCGTCCCAATAACTGATTTGCAAAGGTAATTCAGCACAGCAATTGCCAGGAGCACATTGGCTTTTGAAGGGTTAGTACATTTATACAGATTTATATAGCGAAACATACAAAAATATATTTCCCTATAGATGCATCGGCAAACAAGCCGCAAAGTAATTTCTAGCATAATAAAAATCTGTTTCTGAATAGTAAAGCGCACAAATTAAAGTCTGATCATAATCATCCAAGACATTTACCAAATACATAATCAATCACAAATCCGAAGACTAGCTCTTTTCTTTGTAGCCCTCATTGCTATTTTTATCCTTCTCTAAGAGGTTCATTAATTTAAATCTATCAGACAGATAAACCTATGACACTGTATCTGTTCTCATGTTATCTTTCAGTGTTTGCTGTCCTTTAAATCTGGTTCCAAAAGATAAAAAAAAAAATAGAAAATTGTAGCCTTGATTGAGCACATATTATACTATTTTGTTATCATTTATGGTAAGAAATGTTTATCCACTGTCCAATGTTACTTCATTTGTTATTAAAGATATATACTAAATGATATATAATGTAAGATCTAAATTACAAAATAAATCACCTAGATTACGAGTTTTGCGCTAAACAGGGTGTGAAAATAAAGCCAAAAAAGTTGCGTTATTCTCTATAGTGCTACCATTATGAGTTACTGAAAAGCCTCCTTCTGCTGTGCGTTATGGAGCGTTAACCCATTAACCCCTAAAACTCCGGCCTCCCACATCGCCGCCACTAAATAAACTTATTAACCCCTAAACCTCCGGCCTCCCACATTGCCGCCACTAAATAAACTTATTAACCCCTAAAGCTCCAGCCTCCCACATTGCCTGAAATCCTATTGGCTGATTTGAACAGTGGCAAGGACAAATACTATAACAAATTCAAGAATGCCTAAGAAATGCATGTTGATTGTAATTATTAATTAGCCTTACACTTCAGAAAGCAATATGAGCATACTTGATGGACCTTTAAGTTATAATCTGCTTTGAAAATCTATCACCTAGATTACGAGTTTTGCGTTAGGAGAGGTGCAGTGCTAACGAGCAGTTTAAGCTCACCGCTCACTTACAGACAGCACGGGTATTACGGGTTTTTAGAAACCCGGCGTTAATCGCAAAAAAGTGAGTGAAGAGCAAAATTTAGCTCCACATCTAACCTCAATACCAGCGCTGCTTACGTTAGTGGTGAGCTGGTAAAACGTGCTCATGCACGATTTCCCCATAGGAATCAATGGAGAGCCGGCTGAAAAAAACCTAACACCTGCAAAAAAGCAGCGTAAAGCTCTTAACGCAGCCCCATTGATTCCTATGGGGAAATACTTTTTATGTCTACACTTAACACCCTAACATGAACCCCGAGTCTAAACACCTCTAATCTTACACTTATTAACCCCTAATCTGCCGCCCCCAACATCGCCGACATCTGCATTATATTATTAACCCCTAATCTGCCGCTCCGGACACCACCGCCACCTACATTATAGTTATTAAACCCTAATCTGCTGCCCCCAACATCGCCGCCACCTACATTATATTTATTAACCCCTAATCTGCCGTCCCAATGTCGCCGCAACCTAACTACATTTATTGACCCCTAATCTGCCGCCCACAACATTGCCACCACTATATTAAATGTATTAACCCCTAAACCTAAGTCTAACCCTAACCCCCCTAACTTAAATATAATTACAATAAATCTAAATAAAATTACTACAATTACCTAAATAATTCCTATTTAAAACTAAATACTTACATGTGAAATAAACCCTAAGCTAGCTACAATATAACTAATAGTTACATTGTAGCTAGCTTAGGGTTTATTTTTATTTTACAGGCAACTTTGTATTTATTTTAACTAGGTACAATAGTTATTAAATAGTTATTAACTATTTAATAACTACCTAGTTAAAATAAAGACAAATTTACCTGTAAAATAAAACCTAACCTAAGTTACACTAACACCTAACACTACACTATAATTAAATAAATTAACTAAATTAAATTAAATACAATTAAATAAAATTATCTAAAGTACGAAAAAAACACTAAATTACAGAAAATAATACAAAATTACAAGATTTTTAAACTAATTACACCTGCTCTAATCCCCCTAATAAAATTTAAAAAAAAAAACAAAATAAAAAAGCCCTACCCTACACTAAATTACAAATAGCCCTTAAAAGGGCCTTTTGCGGGGCATTGCCCCAAAGTAATCAGATCTTTTACCTGTAAAAAAAAAAAGTACAAATACCCCCCAACATTAAAACCCACCACCCACACAACCAACCCTACTCTAAAACCCACCCAATCCCCCCTTAAAAAAACCTAACACTAACCTCTTGAAGATCACCCTACCGTGAGACGTCTTCACCCAACCGGGGAGAAGTGGTCCTCCAGACGGGCAGAAGTCTTCATCCAAGCCGGGCAGAAGAGGTCCTCCAGACGGGCAGAAGTCTTCATCCAGACGGCATCTTCTATCTTCATCCATCCAGCGCGGAGTGGCTCCATCTTCAAGACATCCGACGCGGAGCATCCTCTTCATCCAGAGTCTTCTTACTAAATGACGGAACCTTTCCAATCAGCCAATAGAATGCAAGCTCAATCCTATTGGTTGATTGCATCAGCCAATAGGATTTTTTCTACCTTAATTCCGATTGGCTGATAGAATTCTATCTATTCTTTAAAATGCGGTACCAGGCTTGACAGGAGAGGCTGTACCACTCACTTTTTGTCAGACTCGTAATACCGGCGTTATGCAAGTCCCATTGAAAATATAGGATACGCAATTGACGTAAGTGGATTTGTGGTATTTCCGAGTCTGGCCAAAAAAGTGAGAGGTGAGCCTGTCATTTCAAGACTCGTAATATCAGCGGGCGTTAAAAAGCAGCGTTGGGACCGGCCAACGCTGCTTTTTAACCCTAATGCACAACTCGTTATCTAGCCATATGAGTTACAACTCGTAATCTAGCCATATGTTTCTCTGTCATTGGTAGTACCAGCCTCTCTTCTGTACAATAATCTACATATGCTCTGCCATTACCATGGAATCTACTATAAAACAAAAGAGTTTAAAGAAAAAAATGGCGTATAAAAAAGATAATTTGACAAACATAAGCATTAGAAACAGTATTTTTCATTATTCATCATTATGACAGCACCCGATGCCTTAAATATAAGATAAACTACACTACTAACATCCATAAAAACATATAAAAACATATAAGCACAAAACAGCAATATGTTTATAATAGAACTATAACTTTTTTTTCTACTTTTATTTTTTACTAAGCAAAGGTTTCTTAAGCTACCATTCCAAAATAAAGGGACCATGTTTATTAATTATCTTTCTAAAAAGCCATTATTCCTTAATGACAATTTTTTTTTAAGAAATATAATTTATGTTCTAGTAAAATAAAAAATCAGAAATGTTGAATTATATTTATTATATATGAAATAATAGAACTCTGATAAAAAATACTTTTTTAAAAATGTCTGAATTTGTGTCATAGAGCTCAAAAATATAAAGGTCTCTGGGATAGCGAGATTATTAATGAATGTTTGCCCGTACTTCTATTTCCCTGGTGGAATGATCTATAGCTACTTTTTAGTCTAAAAAAAAAGGCTGTTTCGCTATGGGGTGTATACTGGATTTTTCGTATGGGGAGGAATTGCATATACAGTATTACTAAACTGCACAATAAAATTGGTATTTTAAAAAATCTTACAAAACGAATAATTGAACAATTCACACAAAAATACACAGGAAAATGTGTTTTGTTAAGGTGCCTCAAAAACTGTAACAAAATTCTTCACCGAAAATGGTATTTTATAAAACGTGTAAAATTTGTATGTAAATTGAACAGGAATAAATCGTATTAAATATAAGCAATGCAAAAGGTTATTTAAGTACACTGGATGCATAAAAATCACTTTGAATTTGTACTTATAAGTACAAAACGCAAAGTGGAATTATTGTTTTATCGTAAAATGTGCTAAACATGGACAGTCTATGGGCATATATCAAGTTGTCTCTCTAATTTCAGCGTAATTCTGTAAAGATTTTTGCACTACAGATCTCACAGTTTCTTCTTGTAAACTAAAAGGTGACACACTTTTCTGAAAACACTTAAAATAATTATAACCCTAAAAGAAAAACACATGCAACACGAAAATATAGGCGATTGTAAGATATATGCAGAAAGCAGCGTAAAGGGACTTACTTTGGCTGCAGGATTAACTTTTTAATTTGCACCCCCTGCTCACTACTAACTTCGCTCTACGGAGCGAATTGTCCCTTTCCAGCGAGCTTCATTACTTTTAATAGGAGACATCTCGCTACTCACAGGGACTGCCCCTTTTATTATAATAACTCCACCAGGGTAGCCCCTAGCTAGGGTCGGCGTAAAAAACCTAAGTCTGATTTTGCAAAGTTTAGATCATTGGGTTGATCGAGTGGTCACTACCAGACGTGCAATGACAAAAATATAAAAGCAAAAATCTTTAGTTCAAATACAAGATTCATTTCTAGGGCCATCTGATTCAGCTACGTTTTGACAACATTATTAATTTGTTAATTCATTAACCCCTTATTTCCTATGGAGAACATGAACAGAGCAGATGGGGACAGCCCTTCCCGGATTTACAGTAACTGTTTAAACAGCATATTTTTTTGTTGCACCAACCTTTATTACTTTGTTTTTCATTTTGATACGAATGTAAAAAAAATGCAGCAAAATTAGTGATTTTTTTTATTGGCCCAAATTTGAATGCTTATGTCTAATATTGCAAGTTTTATTAAAGGGACAGTCAAGTCCAAAAAAAACTTTCATGTTTCAAATAGGGCATGTAATTTTAAACAACTTTCCAATTTACTTTTATCACCAATTTTGCTTTGTTCTTTTGGTATTCTTATTTGAAAGCTAAACCTAGGAGGTCAATATGCTAATTTCTTAGACCTTGAATGCCGCCTCTAATCTAAATGCATTTTGATAGTTTTTCACCACTAGAGGGCATTCGTTCACGTGTTTCATATAGATAACATTGAGCTCATGCACGTGAATTTACCATGGAGACAGCTCTGATTGGCTAAAATGCAAGTCTGTCAAAAGAACTGAAATAAGGGGGCAGTCTGCTGAGGCTTAGATACAAGGTAATTACAGAGGTAAAACGTGTATAATTATAACTGTGTTGGTTATGCAAAACTGGGGAATTGGTAATTAAGGGATTATCTATCTTTTAAAACAACAACAATTCTGGTGTTGACTGTCCCTTTAAAGTGAATTGTTATAATGTGTATTGGCTTTTATACAATTCCCTAAGAACATAGCGATGATAAGCATTTTTCATAACTCAGCAATTTCAAATCCAACAAGTTACTGTTATCTTTAAACACGTTCAAGCTGAAGTGTAATGTTAGCTATACTATTTAAATGGATAGCAGTACTCTTCTCTTCCTTTATATTTATTTTTTGTTTAGCCTGTTTCATGTATCTGTATATTTTTTTACCTTGAATCAGTGTCATTGGCCCAGATTGATAGGGCCCGATGATCTAAAGCTCTCCTCTCTGGCTAGATTATCTAAGAAGTTTTGTCAGTACTGCAAATAATTTTCTAAATACAAATTTTAGCTTTAGAGCTGTTTATCTCGCTATACAGGTTACGGGTGTTCAGGAGAGAGATTTTCGATCATCAGGCCCATAGACACTTGTGAGGTTGCCCAGGGACCTCATTGTAAAGTTTATATTATATTCAAAATTCATTGTGTATGGCATCTCCTAAACATGTATAGATGTCTCTCACAATAAAGGCAAACCATTAGTAACATGGAAAATCAATAATTATAACCACAACCGTTGCAAAAACAAAATGTATTCTTACCTGATAAATTATTTTCTTGCAGTATGATGATGGTCTACAGTCCTCCATAACATATGGAATATATTTCTCGCCACTAGAAGGAGGTCAAGAATCCATACAAGAGCTTTAAAACCCTCCAAACTCCCATCTCTCTCTTAGTTTTATGTATAGTCAAGTAGAGAATAGGAAAGAAAGGTATGAAAGGCAAAGCAGGGTCTTTAGAGGTGACATTAGAACTGTCACCCAAAAATTTAAATGGGAGGGGCCTGTGGACAATCATTATTTCAAAAGAAATTAAATTTGTCAAGTAAGCATACATTTTGTTTACTTTCATAAAATGATAATGGCCCACAGTCCTCCATAACATATGGGATTAATACCCAATCCGATGGTCTATGTTACGGAAAGGGTGGGACAATTTTACTGGCAGTTCTTATTTAGCTGACACTGCAACCTGAAGAACTTTCCTGCCAAAAGCTGATTGTTAAAAAGCAAAACCTCAAAGTGATAAACTCTGAAAACACAGGCGCTAGGATTAAACATGCCCCTGTCCTCCAAATCCTTTTGAAATTGTTGCCACTCTCAAAGATAATAGACAAAATTTAGATAGGCCCGCTGGTCAATCAGAGGAACTCTGCTTCAAAGAGAGCAAAAACACTCAATTTCTTGTAGGATAAGAGAATCAGTCTGGATATTTAAACTATTTTCAGGGTAGAGCCTGAAATGTAGAAACTTATGCATAGGTTTATACAAAGGGCTCCATGTACGAAGCAGCGAAAGCTGCCGGCATTACACACTCCGATGAGTGTGTAATGATACATACGGCCGCCTCTTAGTACATGGCGCCCTAAGTCTAAAAATCTAGACATGACAAAAACATCAGCTTTAGTATACATGTACCTACTTAAGTATTTGCACATAGTAAGACTGTTATGTGGCCTTCCAGAATAAAGGAGCAGCACACATAAAGCAACAGGTACACATTAGATACTTGTAAATCCATGCCCAGAGCAAGCAGAGACTGTGTAAATATACAAAGTGCATAGTAAATTAAAATACGTTCATGCATATAAATCATTCATACAATGGATTAAAAGAAATAAAGGATCTCTAGTTAGTAAAGGATCTAGTTAGTAAAGGATCTCTACTAATATTGAAAATATTAATGACCAATGCCTAGTATCTGCATGAAAGAACCATATGTGTATATAAATTACACATAACATAGTTATAAGGAGATACCAATAGATCTTATCTCTAAAGGATCTCTACACATAGCAAAAATAGTCATGATCAATGTTCAGTATCGGCATTAAAATAACCTTAGTGCATATAAATTACACATAACATAGGTAAAAAAGAGATAACAATAGATCTTATCTCTAAATGATCTCTACAGTTGTATACAAATACAGATAAATCCAGCAATAGCACCGAAACATGCAGAGTACCATGAAAGAAATACCTAGAGGGGCATATACTATAGATTGTGCACACTAATAGCATAGGACATGTTATGTCTTTTAGCCACAGAGACAGGAGTTCTGCCTATGTCAAAATTATTATTTGTTTAACAGAATAGTGTACAGAATCTGTATGATGCAACAGTATAAAAATGAAGACTGGCATAAATAAACTATCCGTTTACATCCCCTTGCAATTATGGGAGTACAATGCTTAATTGACTTTTAACCCCTTAAGGACCAAGCTTCAGATGCTTGTCTTTTGGTTAAGGACCAAAGCAATTTTTGCGTTTTTGCTATCTGTATGTTCAACCGAAATTTCCATCTTTCTCATTTATTGTACCAAAACATATTATATACCATTTTTTAAAGAACAAAAAGGGCTTTAATTTGATGTGACATATACATATATAAGTTCTCATTTATTATAAACAAAATACCAAAAAATGCAAAAAAAAAGTAAAAAAACACAAATTTCACAGTTTTGGTGATAATAATGAGTACATACTTAGTGCAGCTTAAGAAAAGTAATTCAAAATAAATTCATTTATTTGTCCTGAAATTTTTTTCTTTTTTAAAATGTTTTACTTTTTTTCACCCCTAACTAACCTAACACTAAATTCCCAATCAGAAAGGCGGATCTGATGTTCCAGCAACATTATGACCTCTGTGATTGGCTGTCACAGCAATCACGTGGGCAGGGACATCATGATTTTCTGTTGTTAGTCTGCCTCAGATGCTGAGGTAGCTAGCAAGAGCATTAACCCTGTGATCGCTGGTACCACGTTGATCTGGGGCTAATTTTAGCGCATGACGGAATAATTCTGTCATGGGTCCTTATGGCACGGACAACCATGACGGAATAATTCCATAGGGGAACCATAGGGGAAATTACAAAACAAATTAATACAACACACAGAGAAAACCCTGCACTCACTTACAAGCTCTCAGCTAAGATTTAAAAGCAAAAATGTAAAGGTTAGTTACTGCATCTGGCACCCTTCCCGTGTTCGCAGTTTGTTTGGATTTGAGAGTTTGCATTGTGTGGCTGTTTTAGGGTCCCAGGTATTGGAAAGGACCTTGACGTGGTACCTGGGCTTGTCCCATTTGGCCAGATGCGGTAACTAACCTTTCCATTTTTGCTTTTAAATCTTAGCTGAGAGCTTGTAAGTGAGTGCAGGGTTTTCTCTGTGTGTTGTATTAATTTGTTTTGTAATTTCTCCTATGGTTCTTGCACCCAGACCTGTCTGGGGTTAACTGCCTGTGACCCTGGAGACAGCACAGCTTCCTGAGAGTGCTATATCACCCAGGGCTGGGCATGTTGCAGGGTCATGGGATGTGTACCCGGTCTGGTCTGAGAGTGCAGTCCCCTTCCGTGTTTTGTATGTATATATATATATATATATATATATATATACACATACATACAAATAACTGAGATGTGCACTCTCACTTTTTAAATGACTGCCAGGGTGCTAGTGAAAATTAATAGCAGTAAATAACGAACTTGCACTCACTGGTCTTTTCAGACAATCTTTTACTGTGACAAAAGTGTAACCTTTCGGGGATACATTGTCCCCGAAACGTTACACTTTTGTCAAAGATTGTTTGAAAAGACCAGTGAGTGCAAGTACGTTATTTACTGATATATATATATATATATATATATATATATATATATACATACATAAGTATACATAAGTACTATGTGTATATACAGTTGTGCTCATAAGCTTACATACCCTGGCAGAATTTATGATTTCTTGGCCATTTTTCAGAGACTATGAATGGTAACACAAAAACTTTTCTTTCACTCATGGTTAGTGTTTGGCTGAAGCCATTTATTATCAATCAACTGTGTTTACTCTTTTCAAATCATAATGACAACAGAAACTACCCAAATGACCCTGATCACAATTTTTACATACCCTGGTGATTTTGGCCTGATAACATGCACACAAGTTGACACAAAGGGGTTTGAATGGCTATTAAAGGTAACCATCCTCACCTGTAATCTGTTTTCTTGTAATTAGTGTGTGTGTATAAAAGGTCAATGAGTTTCTGGACTCCTGACAGACCCTTGCATCTTTCATCCAGTGCTGCACTGACGACTCTGGATTCTGAGTCATAGGGAAAGCAAAAGAATTGTCAAAGGATCTGTGGGAAAAGGTAGTTGAACTGTATAAAACAGGAAAGGGATATAAAAGATATCCAAGGAATTGAGAATGCAAATCAGCAGTGTTCAAAATCTAATAAAGAAGTGGAAAATGAGGGGTTCTGTTGAAACCAAACACGGTCAGGTAGACCAACTAAAATTTCAGCCACAACTGCCAGGAAAATTGTTCGGGATGCAAAGACAAACCCACAAATAACTTCAGGTGAAATACAGGACATGTGGTGGGGCTGTTTCAAGATGCGCAATAAGGAGGCACTTGAAGAAAGATGGGCTGCATGGTCGGGTCGCCGTAAGAAAGCCATTACTACGCAAATGCCACAAAGTATCTCGCTTACAATACGCCAAACAGCACAGAGACAAGCCTCAAACCTTCTGGCACAAAGTCATTTGGATTGATGAGACCAAAATTGAGCTTTTTGGCCACAACCATAAACGCTACATTTGGAGAGGAGTCAACAAGGCCTATGATGAAAGGTACCCCAGTCCTACTGTGAAACACGGAGGTGGATCGCTGATGTTTTGGGGATGTGTGAGCTACAAAGACACAGGAAATTTGGTCAGAATTGATGGCAACATGAATGCAGTATGTTATCAAACAGAATGCCTCATTTTCTACTTCTTGATTAGAGTTTGAACACTGCTGATTTGCATTCTCCATTCATTGGATATCTTTTTATATCCCTTTCCTGTTTTATACAGTTCAACTACCTTTTTTCCCACAGATTATTTGACAATTCTTTTTCTTTCCCCATGACTCAGAATCCAGAAACATCAGTGCAGCACTGGATGAAAGATGCAAGGGTCTGTCAGGAGTCCAGAAACTCATTGACCTTTTATACACACACACTAAATACAAGCAAACAGATCACAGGTGAGGATGGTTACCTTTAATAGCCATTCAAACCCCTTTGTGTCAACTTGTGTGCATGTTATCAGGCCAAATTCACCAGGGTATGTAAACTTTTGATCAGGGTCATTTGGATAGTTTCTTTAAAAAGAGTAAATACAGTTGATTGATAATAAATGGCTTCAGCCAAACACTAACCATGAGTAAAAGAAAAGTTTTTGTGTTATCATTCATATTCTCTGAAAAATGGCCAAGAAATCTTAAATTCTGCGTATGTAAACTTATGAGCACAACTGTATGTATTTACAGACATATATACACTATATATACATATGTACACATATGCACCCGCGGCCCTAGACTCTGGCTCACTGTCACTCCAAGTTTGATTTTTTTTCTGTTCAGCTGGTTTATTGCAATTTCTGATGTGTGGCGGGAAATCAGCTGCCAGTAAAAATCAAACTCTGCCCCAGGACCATAACAGGAGGGCTGCTTCCCCGGCAATAAGGTATTTTGATTGGTTAGGGGGCGGGGAGAAGGGGCAGGACAATAGCGTGCGCGGGACTTTATTGGCCATAGGCACTGGGGTACACATCACATGCAAGCACGCACTGTCAGAGCCTCAGCCTGGAAACTGTATGGAAGGTAAGGAGCCGGTTACCGGTATAACTTAGGAGAGTGAGGAGCCGAGTGAGTCACCTACAAGACAGAGGGTGGGACGAGCAGCTGGCCAGGCATCATTACTACTAACAACAATCACCAAATGAATAGCGCCCTCACTGCTAACTCCCTGTGTGAGAAGTGGCAGAGAGTGCTGCAGTCAGGGGCGGAGTTAGTAGTAGTGCAGCCAGTGCGGTGGAACTGGGGCCTGAGTGTATCAGGGGGTCCATCAAGTGCTGTAGGGACCTGCACTCACATTTTATACAATATTTAGCTGCACACAAGCACAGAAGTGTGGTGGGTGAAGCAAAGCCGTGTGTGGGATTGTGTGAGCACGGCTCTCCTAAAGCATGGCTAAGTAAAGTATGCCCCTTCCGGCAGCGCTGTCTGTCTTCCTCTCACAGCACAGAAAGGCTGAGAGATCTCTCCTGCTTTGACCCCCTCTTCAGCGCGGAGCTGTCACTGTCTGCAGTGAGTTCAGAGAACAAACAAGGCAGGTGTTCTGTCGAGAACTCAAATACATTGAAAACTCCAATCTGACGTCACTTCCGGTGATTCCATACATCTCATTGGTCAGTGTCTCAGTGAGTGACAGGATTCACAACAAATCAGATGGGCACTGTAATCGCCTATCTTCACTATCTATTTTGCCTCCGCAGGAGGGGTTGAAGGGGGGGGGGAATCGTCAGATTGGAGTTTTCGAGGAATTGGAGTTCTCGACAGAACACAGGAGTGATTTACTGTTCCAGTCCAGACAATACGGAAGGTAAAGGGGCTTTGTCTGTTAGGATCTCATACTGTCAGCAGCAGCAGCTCAAATTACTTTTCCATTGCTGCTGTGTTTTTTTTTTGTGTTTTTTTGCAGCCTGTCTGGTCTAGTAATATGGTACTCCTAACCAGTCTCCCTATTAGCTGCATTCTGTAACCTGTGGACTATGGAAGTGAATTATTATTATTATTTTTTTTTTGGGGGGGGGGGGGTTGTACATAAAATTAAAATTGATGTATCTGTCAGTATGTTTGCTTGTGTATGTGTATATATATATATATATATACAGTATATATATATATATATATATATATATATATACACACACACATATTTATAATTATATGTGTTTGTGTGTCTATAGATATATATATATATATATATATATATGGGTGTGTGTAAATAAATAAATACATTTATATATTTATAAATCTATAATTCTACATTTATAATATTCTATAGTATACTGTTAATTGACTATATATATATATATATATATATATATATATATATATATATATATATATATATATATATATATATATATACAATTGAGTTAGTTAGTAGAAAGTGTTATGCTAGGCTTTGGTATATATGAAATTGGCTGTCAAAAAAACATATTCCGTGTATATCCCAAAACTGGTGCAAATGCAGGATGGGGGGCCCAAAAAATTTTCTTGCACCAGGGCCCTTTGTTCATTAGGTCTGCCTCTGGCTGCAGTGACAGAGCTGAGAGTATTGAGGTAATACTACAATACACAGCTGTACAATACACAGCTGTCTTTTTTCTGTTTGGGTTATAGATATAAAAAAAATGATGGGGTTTAGAGAAAGGAGGTGGTGTTGTGTCTATTGTATAATACTACAGTAAACCAGCTGCAGTGTAGGAATGATTGTATTGGCTTTATTTTGTATGAGGAAACAGTATAAAAAGGTAGAGAGGTCTGCAGAGCAGGAATTGATGGCTAATTGTAAAGGTGTCAGATAAAATAGTAAAATAGTAGTGTGGATGTGCGAATATTCTTATATGTATAATTCTCAGTATTCACATAAAGAATAAGTGATGGCATGGCTATGCGAAAAAAACTCTTGCTAAGTGGCTATTTAAATTCATATACACGCTGTTTTAATATAGGGGGCTTGCTGCTACTGTCGTTCATCAGGAGGATTACAAAGTGCCACTCTGTGCTGGTATGTATAGATATGCATGTACAGTCAGTGACGGTGAGAACTTTATATGATGAGTCTGCGGCTGGTTCTTTAGCCCCCATCAGGGATTCCATAGTTTGCATTTATTTGAAGATCATCTAATGTAGAGTTTCAGCTCAGAATCAGCACTTGACTTGTTATTTAAAATCAAACAGCATTTTATTTTAGCCAAATTAAAAGTCACATTATATAATAGTAATTTACTGATTCTAAACTATATGTGACTTCATTTGGCTACAATAAAATGCTGTTTTTAAATTTGCAGGTTACATTGGTATCCTTTGTTGCAGAGAATACTTAGGTGGGCTCAGGAGCAGTAATGCACTACTGGGAGCGAGCTGCTAATAGGAGGCTGCTATGTTTCTTGTTATAGGCTCACCTGATGTGCTCAGCTAGCTCCCAGTTGTGCATTGCTGCTACTTTAACTAAGGATACCAAGAGAATGAAGCACACTTGATAACAGAAGTAATTAGAAAGTAATTAGAAGCGGCACTGGGAAGACCCGATCTACAGCAGTGTACTCCAACAGTGTGGATCACGGCTGCACATCAACAGTAACCCAATTCATGACACAGTAGGTGAAAGCCCCTGTAGCGTACAGGGTGAAGGTAGGAAGAAAACGTCTTTGCTTGAATAAGCTGGGAAAAGTACAGCATTAACACTGTGTTTAGGCTTTATGGTACTGTATGTGGTACTGTGCTGATACACTCTCCTCCCAAACCTAAATAATTAACTGTTCACCTTTGGATGTACAGACTGCCTACTACCTGCCACAAATATATTTTTTACTGAAGGCTAAAGAATCCTGCCTAACACTGAGGTTTACCTTTAAAAAAGGGAAAACAAAATAGAGGGGAAAATTGTCCTGTGAGGAACTTTTACACAGCAGAAAATACTGGTTACTAATCCCTCATTATTATAAACCCTTATCTCTACTACAAAGATTTGTTCTGTGTGAGAATTAACTCTCTACATTCCTGGTGCTGGTTTTGGGAATGCTTATAAAAAAACAAGGGTTAAACACTATACAATCTTGCATTTACCCTACAGCATAAGTGGAGCCGTATAGCTATCAGGAGATACTTTCTGTCTCAACAGGTCCATAGATAGGAGCTAGACATCTTTTGCTATAGCCCTTGAGGAGGGTTAATCCTTCACATCAGCACTCATCATCTTTGGCAGCTTTTCCTGCATAGGGAAGAGATTGGTCTTTATTTTAGTAATTAAACATAATATGCCTTTAAAGATTGAGGATTAAGTCTACATGCTATGGTACAAGAACAGAGAGTGTGTTAGTCATCTGTAAATATGCCAACAATAGAGATATTGCTTAATGTGTATTCTGTTATACTACCCACCTGCTATGCAAATCTATACTACTTCTACCAGTCAGAATCAAATATATAGGTAGCTATTTTGGTGGGCAAAATAAAAACTATTAGGAATTAAACATGACGAGTTTTGCGCTATGAGGGCTGCGGTACTAACTTGCACGTTATTGTCACCGCTCACTTTCCTACAGCGCTGGTATTACGGGTTTTTACAAACCCGGCGTTAAAAGGCAAGAAGTGAGCGTAGAGCAAAATTGTGCTCACTACTGCACTACAATACCAGCACTGCTTAAGTCAGCGGTGAGCTGGTTGTACGTGCTTGTGCACGATTTCCCCATAGACATCAATGGGGAGAGCCTGCTGAGAAAAAGTCTAACACCTGCAATAAAGCAGCATAAAGCTCAGTAACAAAGCCCCATTGATTCCTATGGGGAAACAAAATTTATGTTTACAACTAACACCCTAACATGAATGCCGAGTCTAAACACCCCGAACCTTACACTTATTAACCCCTAATCTGCCACTCTGGACATCACCGTCACTATAATAAACATATTAACCCCTAAAATGCCGCACTCCCGCCTCGCAAACACTAATTAAATATTATTAACCCCTAATCTGCCGCCCCTAACATCGCCACCACCTACCTACATTTATTAACCCCTAATCTGCCACCCCCAATGTCGCTGCCACTATATTAAATTTATTAACCCCTAAATCTAAGTCTGACCCTAACACCCCCTAACTTAAATATAATTAAAATAAATCTAAATAAAACCTACTATTAAAAACGAAATAATTCCTATTTAAAACTAAATACTTACCTATAAAATAAACCCTAAGCTAGCTACAATATAACTAATAGTTACATTGTATCTAGCTTAGGTTTTATTTTTATTTTACAGGCAAGTTTGTATTTATTTTAACTAGGTAGAATAGTTACTAAATAGTTATTAATTATTTACTAACTACCTAGCTAAAATAAATACAAATTTACCTGTAAAATAAAACCTAACCTAACTTACACCAACACCTAACCTAACCCTACAATTAAATAAATTCCATAAATTAAATACAATTAAATAAATTTAATACAATTACTTAAATTATACCTAATCTAATAGTCCTATCAAAATAAAAAAGCCCCCCCCAAATAAAAAAACCCTAGTCTAAACTAAACTACTCATAGCCCTTAAAAGGGCCTTTTGCGGGCATTGCCCCAAATAAATCAGCTCTTTTACCTGAAAGAAAATAATACAAACAACCCCCCAACAGTAAAACCCACCACCCACACAACTAACCCCCCAAATAAAACCCTAACTAAAAAAACCTAAGCTCCCTATTGCCCTGAAAAGTGCATTTGGATGGGCATTACCCTTAAAAGGGCATTTAGCTCTATTGCGGCCCAAAGCCCTAACCTAAAAATAAAACCCAACCAATAAACCCTTTTAAAAACCTAACACTAACCCCTGAAGATACACTTACAGTTTTGAAGATCCGACATCCATCCTCAACGAAGCCGGGAAAAGTCCTCAACGAATCCGGGAGAAGTCTTCATCCATGCCGGGAGAAGTGGTCCTCCAGATGGGCAGAAGTCTTCATCCAGACGGCATCTTCTATCTTCATTCAGACGGCATCTTCTATCTTCATCCATCCGGCCGGAATCTAAGGGACGCCATCTTGGATGACGTCACTTAAAGAGATATTCATTCTGGAAGAAGACGTTGATTGAAGAGGATGCTCTGCGCTGGATGTCTTGAAGATGGAGCCGCTCCACGCTGGATGGATGAAGATAGAAGATGCCGTCTGGATGAAGACTTCTGCCCGTCTGGAGGACCACTTCTCCTGGCTTGGATGAAGACTACTCCCGGCTTCATTGAGGACTTCTCCCGGCTTCGTTGAGGATGGATGTCGGTTCTTCAAAACTGTAAGTGGATCTTCAGGGGTTAGTGTTAGGTTTTTTTAAGGGTTTATTGGGTGGGTTTTATTTTTAGGTTAGGGCTTTGGGCCGAAATAGAGCTAAACACCCTTTTAAGGGCAATACCCATCCAAATGCCCTTTTCAGTGCAATGGGGAGCTTAGGTTTTTTTAGTTAGGGTTTTATTTGGGGGGTTGGTTGTGTGGGAGGTGGGTTTTACTGTTGGGGGGGGGGTTGTTTGTATTTTTTTTTCAGGTAAAAGAGCTGATTTCTTTTGGGCAATGCCCCGCAAAAGGCCCTTTTAAGGGCTATTGTTAGTTTAGTTTAGGCTAGGGGTTTTATTTTATTTGGGGGGGGCTTTTTTATTTTGATAGGGCTATTGATTAGGTGTAATTAGTTTAAATATCTTGTAATTTCTTTTTTATTTTCTGTAATTTAGTGGGGTTTTTTTTTGTAATTTTGGTAATTGTATTAAATTTATTTAATTGTATTTAATTTAGGGAATTTATTTAATTGTAGGGTTAGGTTAGGTGTTAGTGTAACTTAGGTTAGGTTTTATTTTACAGGTAAATTTGTATTTATTTTAGCTAGGTAGTTAGTAAATAGTTAATAACTATATAGTAACTAGTCTACCTAGTTAAAATAAATACAAACTTGCCTGTGAAATAAAAATAAAACCTAAGCTAGATACAATGTAACTATTAGTTATATTGTAGCTATCTTAGGGTTTATTTTATAGGTAAGTATTTCGTTTTAAATAGGAATTATTTTGTTATTAATTGTAGGTTTTCTTTTGATTTATTTTAATTATATTTAAGTTAGGGGGTGTTAGGGTTAGGGTTAGACTTAGATTTAGGGGTTAATAAATTTAGTATAGTGGGGGCGGCAGATTAGGGGTTAATAAATGTAGGTAGGTGGCAGCGATGTTAGGGGAGGCAAATTAGGGGTTAATAATAACTAAATAATAAATAAACTAGTGTTTGCCAGGCGGGAGTACGTCGGTTTAGGGGTTAATATGTTTATTCTAGTGGCGGCGATGTCAGGAGTGGCAGATTAGGGGTTAATAATTTTATTTTAGTGTTTGCGATGCGGAAGGGCCTCGGTTTAGGGGTTAATAGGTAGTTTATGGGTGTTAGTGTACTTTTTAGCACTTTAGTTATGAGTTTTATGCTACAGCATTGTAGTGTAAAACTTATAACTACTGACTTTAAAATGTGTTACGAATCTTGACGGGATAGGGTGTACCGCTCACTTTTTGGCCTCTAAGGACAAGCTCGTAATACCGGCGCTATGGAAGTCCCATAGAAAAAAGACTATACGCAATTTGCGTAAGTTGATTTGAGGTAAGGCCAAAAAAGTGTGTGGTGCCCCTAAATCTGCAAGACTCGTAATAGCAGCGATAGTAAAAAAGCAGCGTTATGAGGCTTAACGCTGCTTTTTTACTCATATCTCAAGACTCGTAATCTAGCCGATAGCATATTAGTTGGATATCTGAGACATCTACATAAAGAGCACAGCTAATCACCTCCTAAAAACAAAAAAATATAGGAAAAGATTTTATTACTATTTAGTAAAAATCCTTCTTATTAAGAATGGTTAAGATGGAGCTGTAATAAGGATCTAACCAGTTTAAAAATTATACTGTGATATATACTGTACATGTGTCTATTTGGTTGTACTTTGTTACTCCTTTCGCCTGGTAACTGTTACAATTTTCTGGGAAAGATATATTTGCTTTTCTCTGTATGGTAAACGCTTTTGGAAGAATAAACTGCACTCTTTTGCTTTCTTTTGCTGTGTTTTTTTTTCTTATTTCCCCCCAACCACTTTGTGTTAATATTTATACTCTGCATACTTAAGTAGCTCTATTTATTTATTTTTTTCACGCTTGGTTACTCACCTTTTATTTTATTTGAAGAAATTAAATGGAAAAAATTGTTAAAGTTAAATCACCTGCAATGCCACTCAAATACAAAGAAAAGTAGACTCCAAAAGCTATAGATATTAGTACAGATCTAAGCAATGAAGATTTACATAACCCTGAGAAACAGCAGTTGATTATTATTATTATCGGTTATTTGTAGAGCGCCAACAGATTCCGCAGCGCTGTAAACAGAGGGTAGTACAACAAAACAATTAAAGGGATCAGATGGGTAGAGGGCCCTGCCAAGAGTGGCACTGTTGTAATTAGCTCTTAAGAAGGTGATCTACAAACAGCTGGACTTAAGGGGGTTCAGGGGATAGCAATGGAGGAGTGGAACTGGTATAAAGTATGGTTAGCATAGGTTGTATGCATCCCTGAACAATAGAGTCTTTAGGGAGCACTTGAAGCTTTCAAAACTAGGGGAGAGTCTTGTGGGGTGAGGCAGAGAGTTCCACAATATGGGAGCCAGTCTGGAGAAGTACTGTAAACAGGAGTGCAATGAGGTAACCAGAGAGGAGGAGAGTAGGAGGTCATGAGCAGAGTGAAGGGGACGGGAGGGAGAGTATCTGGAGACAAGGTCTGAGATATAGGGGGAGCAGTGCCGTTGAGGGCTTTGTATGTCAGAGTGAGAATTTTGTGTTTGATCCTAGAGGCAAGAGGAAGCCAGTGAAGGGATTGGCAGAGAGGAGCAGTAGATGAAGAGCAACGTGTAAGGAAGATGAGTCTGGCAGAGGCATTCATTATGGATTGTAAGGGAGCTAGGCGGCAGGTGGGGAGACCAGAGAGGACAGAGTTGCAGTAATCAAGGCGGTAAAGAATGAGAGAGGGGATTAAAATCTTAGTTGTGTCTTGTGTAAGGAAGTGTCTAATTTTGGAGATGTTTTTAAGGTGGAAGCGGCATGCTTTAGCCAAGGACTGAATGTGAGGAGTGAAGGAAATATCTGAGTCAAATGTGACCCAGAGACATCGGGCATGCGGGGTAGGGGTAATGATGGAGTTGTCGACAGTTATAGAGATATTGGGGGTGGAGATTTTGGAAGAAGGGGGGGACATGAGGAGCTCAGTTTTGGAGAGATCTAGCTTGAGGTAGTGAGAGGACATCCAGGAAGAGATGTGAGAAATACAGTTAGTGACATGGGTTAGCAAGGAAGGAGATAGGTCTGGTGCAGAGAAGTAGATTTGGGTGTCATCGGCATACAAGGGATCAATTTCCTTATATGACAGTTTCAGGAATGGGAAAAAATGCAAACAGCATAGGCCTCTGACATAGAAAAAAAGGCCAGAGGCAAAAAGGAATGGGGTCTGAAATAATGAAAATGTTTGGCGCCAAGTATGACGCACCCCAAACAGAAAAATATTTTTTGGCGCCAAAAATGTCCGGAACTAAACTCTAGTGTCATAGATGACGCAACTTCGTGGAGCACTCGGCGCCAACTAAGACGCCGGAAATGACGAATTGTGTCAACGAACGTAACTTTCACGCCAAAAAAGTCTTGCGCCAAGAATGACGCAATAAATCTTAGCATTTTGCGCACTCGGAAGCCTAATACAGCCCGCAATTTAGAAAAAGAGTCAATTTGAAAAAGACTAAACCCCAGGTAAGAATTTTTTTTTATAAAATGCATTTCCCAGATATGAAACTGACAGTCTGCAAAAAAGAAATATACTAAAAACCTGAATCATGGCAAATATAAGTACAAACATATATTTAGAACTTTATATATTAAGTGCCAAACCATAGCTGAGAGTGTCTTCAGTAAATGAAACATACTTACCAAAAGACACCCATCCACATATAGCAGATAGCCAAACCAGTACTGAAATGGTTATCAGTAGAGGTAATGGAATATGAGAGCATATTGTCAATCTGAAAAGGGAGGTAGGAGATGAATCTCTACGACCGATAACAGAGAACCTATGAAATAGATCCCGTTAGGAAAACCATTGCATTCAATAGGTGATACTCCCTTCACATCCCTCTGACAATCACTGTACTCTGAGAGGAATCAGGCTTCAAAAGAGCTGAGACGCGCATATCAACATAGAAATCTAGCACAAACTTACTTCACCACCTCCATAGGAGGCAATGTTTGTAAAACTGAATTGTGGGTGTGGTGAGGGGTGTATTTGTAGGCATTTTGAGGTTTGGGAAACTTTGCCCCTCCTGGTAGAATTGTATATCCCATACGTCACTAGCTCATGGACTCTTGCAAATTTCATGAAAGAAATGTACTCTAAATATTATACTGCTTCCTCGATTACTCTTATTCTTAAAAAGAATAAGGATCCGGAAAACCCAACATCATACAGGCCCATTTCTCTACTGAATAATGACTATAAAATAATGACTACAATAATAGCATAAAGAATTAAAGGGACACTGAACCCAATTTTTTTCTTTTGTGATTTAGATAGAGCATGCAATTTTAATCAACTTTCTAATTTTCTCCTGTTATCAATTTTTCTTTGTTCTCTTGCTATCTTAATTTAAAAAAGAAGGCATCTAAGCTTTTTTCTTGGTTCAGAATTCTGGACAGCACTTTTTTATTGGTGGATGAATTTATCCACCAATCAGCAAGGACAACCCAGGTTGTTCACCAAAAATGGGCCGGCATCTAAACTTACATTCTTGCATTTCAAATAAAGATACCAAGAGAATAAAGAAAATTTGATAATAGGAGTAAATTAGAAAGTTGCTTAAAATTTCATGCTTTATCTGAATCATGAAAGAAAAAATTTGGGTTCAGTGTCCCTTTAAGAAAGTTCTTCCTACCCTAATACATGAAGATCAATCAGGGTTCATGTCAGGGCGGAATCCAGCTAGGAATATACGTAGAGTCTTCACAGTAATAGACTATTTTTTGAACCAGGCAGACAACAAGAAATATAAGAATATGGAAGATATAGCATTATTATCAGTAGATGCTGAAAAAGCATTTGATTCAATAACCTGGGATCACCTATTCACAGTATTAGACAAATTTGTTTTTATCTGGAAATATTACTTCACTTATCAGACTTATTTACAAGAACCCCCTCACCAACATAATTGTAAATGAGGAATTAACATCCAATATTAAACTTGAAAAGGGGACGAGACAAGGTTGCCCACTTTCGTCTCTCCTTTTTAACCTGGCAATAGAACCACTAGCTATTAAAATTAGACAGGAAATGGAAGGAATCTATATAGGGAAGCATAAAATAGTGCTGTCTTTATTTGCAGATGATTTATTAATATTCCTTAGTCATACCCCAAAAGCATTAAACAATTTTTAGATATTTCCAGCCAATTTGGTGCCTTCTCTGGATAAAAAATAAATGCTGAAAAATCAGAAATTATATGGCTTTCTTTACTCCCTGATAGTCAAGATACCTGCTCCTTTAAAAAGGGGGAACAAATAAAATACCTGGGCATTAACATTAGTAAAAATCCTAAACATTGGTATGTACAAAGTTTCTCAACATGCTTAGATAGATGCAATGAAAGTCTTGAAACCTGGAGGTTGCTCCCAATCTCACTATCAGCAAGGGTAATGTTTATTAAAACAATTATCTTCCCTCGTATATTGTATCTTTTACAGAATATACCTCAAACTATGAAATGGAAAGATATCAGTAATTTTAATAAAATGTGCTCAGCTTTTATTTGACAAGGGAAAAAAACCACGATGTTCAGCAGACACACTTATCTTAAATATGAGATCAGGGGGCTGACCCTACCCAATTTGAAAATATATAATATGACAGCATTATTAAAATTTGCACTAGACTGGATAGTTGAAGGAAATTATGTAACACACTTTCAATTAGAATCAGATTTTTGCGCACCATTCTCTCTACAAGCTTTGCTACATTGCTAGACAACACAGTTACCTAGAAAAATTGTAAAAATAGTAGTGATAAAAATATTATACAGGCATGGCAGCGATACTGCCAAGATATTGGGATTAACCCCTACGTATCAAGATTTCTGCCAATAATGGGCAACTCTAATTTCCCGCCAGGTTTGAAAAATAAAATCTTCTATGATTGGAAAGCTAGGGGTCTTATTAACATGATACAATTATTAGATGATAAAGCAGGCTCTGTTAAAATATTTGATTCAATTATGGTGGAATTTCAAATACCTAGGCTTAATTTGTATGCCTATCTCCAAGTTAGACACCATTTTAATGAGTTATGTGATACATATGGATTAGATTGGCATCTAGGTAAATTAGCTATTGGATCATATGCTAAAGGGAAACACTCCATTTCTATGATCTACAATATAGCCCTTGAATACAAAGAGGATAAATATATACAAGTACTAGTTAATAAATTGAATAAAATATTCCCCACTCTCACTGAAGAAGAGGTAAAAGGCAGTTTAAATATTCTTTCTAAAGCATATAATATTTTGGAGGGAGTCACATTTTAAAATAATAAATCATTTATTTTTTTTACATCCATGAAGCTTGCTGAATGGTATAAAAAAGACAATATATTCTGTTACAAACGTAGGGAGATTAATGTGGATATCACACATTGTTTCTGGTCTTGCCCCAATATATTACAGTTTTGGCAGAAAATTAACTATTGGTTGGGGAAAATGTTAAAATCTAATTTCAAGATAGAAAGCAGACACGTTTTCCTATACAACTCTGCAGGATCTAAATTGAACATTAAACTTATTAATGCAGCAAAACAGGGCTGTAATCTAATCTTAAATGACTGGAAATCAGCTCACACACCTACCACTGCAGAATTATGCAAAGAGATGATAAATCAGATGACTTTGCAGCAATATAATGTGGTAACAGATTCAGAAAAAAAAAACTTAAGGTGTTTTTCACTAAGTGGTTAAGTATAAAAGAAACCATGGGGGTTATTTATCAATGGTCTGGTGGACCTGATCCGACAGTGAGGATCAGGTCCGCCAGACCTCGCTAAATGTGGAGAGCAATACACTCTCCGTATTCAGCATTGCACTAGCAGATCTTGTGAGCTGCTGGTGCAATGCCGTCCCCTGCAGATTCGCAGCCAATCGGCCGCCAGCAGGGAGGTGTCAATCAATCTGATCGTACTTGATCGGGTTGAATTGCGGCGATCTCTGTCCGTATCCTAAGAGCAGGCGGACAGGTTATGGAACTGCTGTTTCTAGCGAGCATGGCGGCCCCATCCGGAGCTTGATAAATGGTCCCCCATATCTGTAAGTGCACAACTTCAAATTATTCAAACCCTGAGAAGGTCAAAAACAGTGTTAAGCTTGATTGCCAACGAGTTACCTCAAACCTGGAGAAATATTTCTACATAATGTTCCCCAGAGCTGAGTAAGAGACAGGAAAGGAGCGAGGAGGAAGAGAAGGAAAGGGAAGAGAAAGGGAGAAAAATCCCTTTGTACCATTTTTTTTCTTTCCCTATCCCCCTGGGCACCCTCAAGTAGAGACTTGCTTATTTATTAATATTATTATTATTATTATTTATGCAAGAGGAGAACTTGTCGTCCAGTAGACAGGTGACCCTCTTGCTGGATCCTTGGTCATTCAAGTGAATTAATACTATTTTAACTATTCATGTGTATTATAGATAATTAATCTAATATTGTTCTATTTGTTATTTAAAAAGATGGGCTGTAAATCCTTTCCTATGCTAGAATAGTATTAAGGAGACATTGTTGGGGGGTTTTCTGATTGATGCAATGTAAATTATTTTGTCATAATGGCTATGTTATTTCTTAGACTATAGATGTACCTTTATGTTATTATCTATGTGGGCTTAGAATATTTTTCTGTATATGGATTATTGATGTTGTATTTTTGTTTGAAAAACTAATAAAAAAGATTACATAAAAAAAAAGAAAAAAAAACTTTTTTTTATGGGGTTCTATGTCCCTTTAATTGATTTTGTGTTTTGGTTTCCCATTTTTTATATGTTGCCATTTACCAATGACTTGTTATGAATGCTGCAGAGTAGGGCATGTATTTGATATTGCTCCTTTCAGTTAATTTTGGTATATGAAACTGTTCATTGAACACACAACCCATTTAAATGATTGGAGCCTGCAGAAAGACACCTACTTATCTCATCTATTTTCTATACACAAAGACAGATCCTTTTATTTATATATATATATACTGTATATATACATATATGCGGACGGGGGGACAGGCGCTGGGTTGGGGCGTGGGGGGGGCGGGGCATGCACTGGGGTGGCCCTGAAAACTGTCTGAGTCAGGGGCCCCAAAATTTCTGGTGGCAGCCCTGTCTATACCTATATATATATATATATATATATAATCATCTATAAATGTATATAGGTATAGATATATATTGTACCAAAAAAACATCAGATATATGTAGTAATATGTATTTATGAATACATAGAACATACTTTTGTATGTGCAGAACATTGTAATGTGAAATATTCATATTTTAATGTCGGGTTAGAGCAAATGAGAATATGCGATCGTGTTTTTCTCCATTGAATTCTATGGGGGAATACGTGAACGCACACGCGATATTCTAACTTCGGAGTTTTGCGCTAGTCGGGTTACCGCTAGAGCGAAAACAATTTATTTTCAACTCATAATTAAAGCGCAACCCGAAGAGCACAAAAATCTTACTTCTAGCTCAATTAATGCTCAAGCGGGAGCATTAATTTGTGCTTCACTGGCCCTGTATTTTTTATGCTTAATTTATGCTGATTGTTATGTATTGAATTAGTATAATTTACTTACTTATATTACTTTATTAGATTTTTTTCCCTTACTATTACTAATAACTAAATTACATTTTAAAGAAGGGAGGATTTATTTTACATTTTTCATTCCATACAACTCGTTTATTAAAACAATGAGTACAAGTACTATATATAATACAAAGCAATCTGTTAAAGATTAAGGAAAATTCTAGTGTTTAATTTATTTTATAACCATACAAGTTATGGAGCAATTACACAAAATTTCTAATTATTATGTACACTGTACATGGTTTACTTGTGATGGAAAATATCTACAGTTTATTTAAAGTTAGTAATTCTCTCATGTTAAGAATTTATCTTTCAGGTGTTGTTAAATAAACCAGACAGGATCGTCTGTCTTTGCATTTACTTATACAACAATTCCGGAATTATTGGACCAAAAAAAATAAAAAATACCTGCACCGAGGTTCTGGGAGCCAACAATCAGCAAGAGCTACCAGGTGCTGATCCAAAAATGGGCTGACTCGTAAGCTTTACATTGCTGCTTTTTCAAATAAAGATACCAAGAGAACAAAGAAAAATTGATAATAGAAGGAAATGATAAAGTTGCTTAAAATGACATGCTCTATCTGACGCATGAAAGAAAAAATGTGGGTTTCATGTCCCTTTAACCAATACATGTCAGAAATACCTCTGCCTCACTTTGTAAATACACAACCCACCATAAATCTATTTAATAACAATATAAGCCTAGTACTTTAGTAATAGCTATTAGAGTGAAATGTTCAACAATAATTGGAGCGAGATTCTATATGAGAATACTGTTGAGAAATGAATAAAAACGTATTGGCATATGCTTAACTATAATAAAAGCCAAATAGGCCAATAGGGCATACTGCATATTGGTACAGTCTCCCCAATACTCTCTGTCTACCTCCCAGAATCCAAAAACTAGTGGTCTATCTGCACAAGGATCTAGCTACCCGCACTAACAACACCACAGGAATTTCTAAAATATTTTATTTTTTTACATATTCAGCAGATTTTTATGTATTTCTATTCATTTTTTAAGATAGAAACATCTAACAAATATCCTTAAGACAAAAGGTAAACAATGGCACTATAATAGGCAGTCCCCACTTATACCTGTTGCTTTATAGCAATTAGCAAATACTAAACATGCTGCTATATTCCATTAGACATATATATATATATATATATATATATATATATTTATATATATATATATATATATATATATATATATATATATATATATATATATATATATATATATATATATATATATATATAGTTATGTGGGGTGGTGCTTTGCATTAAAGATTAATTACAAAAAAAATAGTGGATATATAGGAGATATCCACAATGGAAATGCAATTACAGCACTGTCCAGAGTAAAAGGCAAGGAAATTTCTAGTTTGAGGGTTAAAATGTAACTTTTATTGTAATTGGTTAAAATAAGAGTAGAAACACACAAAAAGAGTTAAAAAAAAAACAATGTGAGACTACATCCAAATAAAGGGTAGATGTGGTCATTGATAATAGGATTATGCCTTGTGTATTAGGGTATCACAATAACCACAAAACCAAATAATGAATAACAGAGCCTACTTCCCTCTAGAAAGTAAATAAAGTAGCAAGGGTGGGTTAAACGAGGTGATCAATGATAAATAGTAACAATTCCTCTAATAATCACACCTGTTTATGCAGCTACTGTGTGGATACAGAGCTGGAGTAAGTGGCTGATATTATGGTGTCATGTAGTAGGTTAACGTATGAGGTGTTTAAAGGGACAGTCTACACCAGAATTTTTATTGTTTTAAAAGAAATATAATCCCTTTATTACCCATTTCCCAGTTTTGCATAACCAACACAGTTATAATAATATATTTTTAACTTCTGTGATTATCTTGTATCTAAGCCTCTGCAAACTGCCCCTTTTTTCAGTTATTTTAACAGACTTGCAGTCTAGAAAATCAGTGCCTGCTCCCAGATAACTTCACGTGCATGAGCACAGTGTTATCTATATGAAACACATGAACTAACACCCTCTAGTGGTTAAAAACTTTTAAAATGCAGTCTGAAAGAGGTGGGCTTCAAGGTCTAAGAAATTAGCTTATGAACCTCTTAGGTTACGCTTTCAACTAAGAATACCAAGAGAACAAAGCAAAATTGTTGATAAAAGTAAATTGGAAAATTGTTTAAAATTACGTGCTCTATCTGAATCATGAAAGTTTATTTTGGCCTAGACTGTCCCTTTAAACTAGTGGGAGCTAATACTCCAGAAGTGGCACCAGACATGAGGTACTATTATATAAGAAGATATGGGGTAGATGATGGCCCTCAATTTCGAAATCCTGTGCTGAAGTATTGTGGCCAAGTATGTAGAACCAGTATGTCAGTGGTTACTTCCTAGGTAACAAAATACTTTATTGCATGAGACCACACAGTAGTAAAATAACTATTGTATATTCATTGCAACAGTGTTGTAATGTAATGCTTGTACACATGAGGTTTTCATCTATTATAGTTAAAGCAGCATAGCTGTGTGATAAAGATCTGTATGCCAATAATTGCTAGCTATAATTCACTGCATGAGACCAACCAGGAGTAGAGTGATTGCCATATGATTATGCAACTATGCTGCCATATACCCCAGTTCAAATGTTATTAGCATTAGCTTGATAATTCCCTTATGACTGCGTAAGGCCACACATGAGTAAATTGATTGCCATATAATTTATGCAACTTTGTTGCCGTTCTACCCCTGTATAGTGTTATCAACATAAGCTTTTTTATTCCCTGATGTCCGCCATAGGTAGCTGGCGTAAATCTGGTTTGCCAGTTTATCGCAGTACCCAGCTTAATACTTCAGATAGTATGCTTCGATATTAATAAAGTATTATCTTTATAAAGTATCACTAAAGCATTTGCTCTATGTATGAGCACATATGGAAAGAAAGGAGCTTTGTTCAGCCCATTGGCACCTGTAATAGGCGTCCCACTCTAAAATGCTTAATGCGATATTGCTCAGTTACAATTCTAAAGGTCAGCTCAAAGAATGAGCCTCAACAAAGTTAAGTTAAAAAGCGTCCCCAGATAAACTGCTGATGCAGTAGCCAATAGGATTAGAGCTACTAATCCTATCAGCCAATAGGATTTCAGTAGCTCTAATCCTATTAGCTGATTTAATTTTTTTCAGTCAATAGGAATGCAAGGTACCCCATATTTTATCGGGTACCTTGTGTTCTATCTTCAGTTTGCGGTGACGATTGTACCAAGATGATCTCCACGCTCGGCGTGGAGATCTCCACGCTCAGTGGTCGCCGGTCTTCTGTTTCGCGATCACCTCCGCTCAGCGCCGGCTTGGTCCTGGATGAAGATAGAAGAGGTCGCGGTGCTGGAAGAAGATACTGCCACCTCCAAGAAGACTTCCCCACCTGGAAGAAGACCTTCTCTGCCGGACTTAGTTATTAGTTATTTGGGTTGTAGGGGGTTGGCGGTTTAGGGGTTAATAGTGTAATTAGCTTTATTGTGTTGTGGGGGGTTGGCAGATTAGGGGTTAATTTGTTAATTAGATACTTTGCTATGTGGGGGTTGGCAGATTAGGGGTTAATAGATTTATTAGGTAGTTTGCGATGTGGAGGAATGGCGGATTAGGGGTTTATCACTTTATTAAGTAGTTTGCAATGTGGGGGTTGGCGGATTACCGGTTAATATGTTAATTAGATACTTTGCTATGTGGGGTTTGGTGGATTTAGGGGTTAATACTTTTATTAGGTAGATTGCGATGTGGAGAGATGGCGGATTAGGGGTTTATCACTTTATTAGGTAGTTTGCGATGTGGGGATTGGTGGATTAGGGGTTAATATATTTTAATAATTATTGCAGTGGGGGAGATGGTGGTTGACAGGTAGATATTGCACATGCGTTAGGGGTTGGTTAATACTTTTAGGCAGTTACATTGCTTACATACTCAGCGCAAGGCTTGTTGTGCCTGCCTATGTGTGGCGAGGTGAAAATGGAGAAAGATTTCTCCATTTTCGCAGCGTAAGTCCTTGGGCTGAAAATGTGATACTGATTTGCGACGCGGTTCAATGTTAGTTTATGGGAGTAAAATTAGCGGGCAACAGATGAAATATACGCGCCACTTTTAAATGCGCCATATATGTGATAGCAATACCGGACTAAAAACCATATGTAATCACGCCCAAGGTGCTCAAAGTTTTCTGAAATAGGATTCTGGTTTCTGATCAATAAGACAACTGAATGCAGCGCAAATCCAATTAAAAACTACTCTGTAAGCAATGGGTTGGAATTGTCTCAAATTTGAAAACCCCATGAAAAAAGTAATGTTGGAAATTCTACTGGACTGGAATAGGTTTGGCAATTTTGTCATGTAGTGTTCTCTTAAATGGGAGAACCTCTTTGTGTTTCACTGTCCTGAGTGAGATGTACAGGAAGGTCATATTGTGAGCTGGTTAAAAGAGAGTATTTTCTGCTTATAAGTGATATGTTATTAAATATGTTATTTGCAGTACTTTGTGTCTTTGTGGTTCACATTCTATGTCTCTTGATAATAATAAAGCACAATAATCTCTGCTTGACCTCTATGTAACAATGACTCTAGTACTGGACTTTCTTTGTGTTTGGTCTTGCGGGGCTCTGATGTTGTTTGCTTATAGTCTGTTTGGAAAGGGTACATATTTATTTGCACCATTTAAACACATGGTACGGTAATATTATTTCTAGCTTGTACCTGGAAAGCTATACAAATAAAAAACAATTAAATGGAGGTAAACAAACTTAATAATAGAGGTAAATTAGAAAGTTGTTTAAAATTGCATGCGCTATCTAAATCATGAAAATAATCCTTCTACAACTCATATCAATTGTAATTCATTAGAGTTTGATATGCAAACACATAGGGGGTCAATTTATCAAAGTGCCAGCGAACATGATACAATGTAGCATACGCTGTCGGCATTTATCATTACACAAGCAGTTCTTGTGAACTGCTTGTGCAATGCCGCCCCCTGCAGATTTGCAGCCAATCGGCCACTTGGAGGGGGTGTCTTCACATGTCTCTCGTGTACGGCCAATGAATGTGAGAAGATGAGGATGTCATCCAGATACACCACAAGAAAGGTATCCAAGAGATCTCTGAAGACATCATTGATGAAGTATTGGAATGTTGCCGGGGCATTACAGAGCCCAAACGGCATGATGGTGTACTCAAAGTGGCCGTAACGGGAACGGAATGCAGTCTTCTATTGATGCCTGTCCTTCACTTTGGCAAGGTTGTAGGCCCCCCTGAGGTCGATCTTAGTGAATATCCGTGCATCCTTTATTCTATCGAGCAATTCAGAAATAAGAGGTAGCGGGTAGCGGTTCTTCACTGTTATGGCATTGAGAGCCCTGTAATCCACACAGGGTCAGAGACCACCGTCTTTCTTCCTTACAAAGAATATGCCAGCACCAACTGGTGATGTAGAGGGATGAATGAACCCTTTAGCCAGGCTCTCCTCTATGTATTCTTTCAGTTTCTTGGATTCTGGCTCTGACAGGAAATAGAGTCATCAAAAGGGCAAGGGTGCTCCATGCAACAGGTCAATAAGGCAGTCATAATACCTGTTAGGTGGTAGCTTATCAGCCCCCTTTTTCTCAAAAACATCCGCATAGGCCTTATACTTTGAGGGCAAGGTACATCCTACAGTAGTAGTGATATGAGCAGGAGTTGCAGAGGAAGGACATAGACAGGAGGTGACACAAGATGGCGAGGATAAGGTCAGTTTACCGGTTACCCAGTCCACAGATGGGTTATGTTTCTTTAGCCAGGTGATTCCCAAGATAACGGGGAACAAAGGAGAAAGAACAATTTCCCATATGATGTGTTCTTGGTGTTCCTTCCCAATTCAGAGCAACAAGGGACGTGACTGAAAGATAACAGGACCGGTCATCAGTATGCTACCATCCACCACATGTAACAGAGAAGGGTATGTTTTGGTTTGAGTAGGTACAGAAAGCTGGGAGGCAAGAGTAGCATCCAAGAAACAGCAACTGGCTCCGGAATCCACAATGGCAGCCAGCTCGGTGGTCTTATCTCCCAGCTGTAAGACGACATGAATGGTAAGATGAGAGGAGGTATTATATATAGGAAGGTTGAGACAGATGGCTTGAAGTCGTGACATACCTGTCTCAGTTCTTGCAGGACAGTCTTTCAGAACATGGTCAAGCTTGGTACGGCAGAGGTGGAGTGTATGTCTTCTGGCCCTCTCCATAGCTGCCCATGGACCAAACTGATCTGCATCACTTCACCTTGTTTTTCAGTTCCAACCGAAGGGGATGTAAGGGTAGTAGAAGGAAGGAGTCAGAACGTTGAGGCAGTGGTGGTAAGAAGCATTGTTTTTCTTTCCTTCTTTCACGGAAGCGACAATCCAATTGTGTGACAGCCAGGATCAACCCCTCTAGGGTGGCAGGAACTCAAATCCGTGCTAGCTCATCCTGCAGGTGATCGTTCAATCCGAGATGGAACTGGTCTATGAGGGCCACGTCGTTAATGGCAGTATCAGGAGCGACTTCACGGAACTCTATTATGTATTCCTCTACTAGTCTTTTTCCATGTCTCAGGGACCGGAGGATGCTCCATGCTGTGGCGGAACGTAATGGATCATCGTAGATAGTGTTCATTGCTGTTATGAAGGACTCCCAAGTCTCCAAGATAGGACTTCTAGTATGCAGCAATTGATGAGCCCATGTCTGTGGATGACCAGACAGCAGGGAGATGGCAGTGCGCACTTTGACAAAGTCCGTGGCACATGTACGAGGCTTGAGTGAAAACAGTAGCTCACAAGAGGTGACAAAGGCACGGTAGTCGGAGCACTTGCCTGTGAATTTCTCAGGTAGGGCGACAGCGGGCTCAGGTATAAAGGCTTAGAAAAAAGAGAGAAAGGGGTTCTACCAGGGTTGTAATGGTCACTCTTTAAGCTGAACTCCTCACTAGTCCGTTAGCAAAGGTAAAAACTAAAACAAGTATATAAGAGGGCGCTATCACTAGCTAACACCAAGAGTTAAATATGTATATTTATGGGAGAAAAAGATCAAACTAAAATGTATAGTCTAAGAGTATATAATTTATTCACAATGGGTAAATATTATAAAGACGTTATAAAAGCGCTTATTAATGTAAAAACTCTTCAATCGGCATAAAACATAGACAATGTGTAAAATCAAAATGGAAATAATGTTTTCACAAAAAATTAATTGCTGTGGATCATAAAAAAGGGGTAGTGGGAAATACCTCTCCGACCATTACTCACAGCAACTGATGGCCCCTTCGTCTCCACACTGGCTCCTTGTCTAGTGTATATGCAATTGGTCGCGGCTCTGGTCACGTGACCTTCTCCAAGGTGTTTGATATGTAATAGCACATAGTGCTATCAAACACCTTGGAGAAGGTCACGTGACCGAAGCCTCGACTAATTGCCGATACCCCAGACAATGAGCCCGTGTAAAGACTGAAGGGTCATCACTTGCCATGAGTAACATTCGGAGAGGCATTTCCCACTACCAGAGGTCTGTGCAAGGATCAAGTAAGGTGCAGCTAGAGGTACTGTTTATGGTTCATAGAACCCTGCTTAAACACACTGGATATTCGTGCAGAAGTACCGCTACCAACAGGAAAGTATACACTACACCAATTTCTATACATTGTGGTATATTTCTACTTTGGACTTACCTACATCGTTTTTTGGTGATCATTTGATAAAAGACTATTATTGGGGAGAAGTCCCCCCTTTTTTATGATACACAGCAATTCATTTTGTGCGAAAATATTTGATTTTATTTCCATTTCCATTTTGATTTTATACATTGTCTATGTTTTATGCTGATTGAGTTTTTACATTAATAAGTACTATATAAGATTTACCCATTGTGAATAAATTATATACTCTTAGACTATACATTTTAGTTTGATCTTTTACTCCCATAAATATATATATTTAACTCTTGGTGTCAGGTAGAGAGGCCTCATACAGGGGATATGGTTGAGGAGGAGAGAGGGGGAAAACTGCTGTTGCAGCAAATCGCTGCTCCTGGTCCCTATCTCTCTGCAACAGGCTCTCCTGGCTTGCTTAACACTCCTGACTGGCTTGCATCATAGCGGTCAGCTGATGGGTAAGCGCAGCCAGCAAGTCAGGTGTTTTTGCGGGTTTCATGGTAAGACTGGGTTATTATGTAACGGGAAGAGAAACTTCCCAAAGCAGGAACGGAACCCAGTGGCAGAGAACAATAAATAAAGTCCAAGTCATCACAACAGGCAAGGGTTGATGCAGAGATCGAAGTCAGGAGTATCCAAGATCAGGACAGGCAGCAAAGAAGCAACGTCAAAAACAAGCCAAAGGTCAAAAGCCAGGGAAATCCAGAATACAAGGTACGGAAACAGGATAAGTGCTTAGTCTCTGTGAATCAGCCAGCAGAATTACTCCGCAATGAGTGGGAGGGCTGTCCAGCCTTTAAACCCTGCAAGGGCCAGGAACGCCGCCATTGCTCAGGTAACACAGGTTCAGTAGTCACCAGAGCACCTATGGGAGACAAGGGTGTGGCCACAGAACACTCCCCCTGTCTGTTAGAAGCCGGGAATGTGTTGTGCATGTCAGCCGCGCACATCCGCAATACTCTTGTTATTTTTTAATCTATATTTTTTTCATAATGACTTCTTTAAAGCATCTATGACCAATAGGAAGAAAAAAAAAAGTTTCTTACTTGTATCCACTTCAACCCTATAAAAAAAAGTATAAACATGTATAAAGTCCACCATTCCTTTAAAAAGAAATACATTAATAACGGGTTTAATACTCTTTTAAACTGTCTTGTTCCAGTCTTTGTATCATTCTAAAGTTGGATTTTACTAGTTGTCCCCAAACTGCCTAATCCTGCTGAAATAGTGTGAGTCATCAGCATATTGCTAATGGATATGATGCTATGTCTACCTTTTTATGCCCTATGGTGAACAACTTATGACTGTAATTAGATACAGACAGATATTTAGAGTGTTTCACTTTTCTTAAATACCCTGATAATCTGCATCTATGAAATGAGCCTATTAGGACTCAACATGACTTCAATGCAACAAATTAGCAGCAGGAAATAAACTTTAAGACCATCTCAGACAATTTAACTGAGCTATAAAAAGATCAGTATCTACTATAGGAATTTTATCCTATATTTTACTGCAATTGCTAAGATCTCCTGCTATTTAAACAGCAAGAATGGATTCAGTAAAAGGGAAAACAGCAAGATGCAGAGGGCATATGAGAAACTGAGCAGTATAACTATTATATTAAATGTACTTGAAAACTTAGCTTAAGTTTTTTTATTGATCAATTACCATAAGTTTCTCAATACTTCCACAAGATTTAATACTAATTTATAATATGTATCATTGCAAAAAGAACATAAGACCCCCCCCCCCCCACACCAGTGTCAATTCCTTTCAAAAATCCATCTCTTTGATTTTGTGGGGTTTTCTAATTCCATGTTTGCATCTCATTTATCTAATGCTATTCAAATCCACCTGGGTCACAAAAAAATATCTTGCATGCAGGGCCACATTATAACTTTTGCCCTACGCACTTTTGCTATTGCACACTCTATTCTCCATAGAAAAAAAAAATATTAAAAGTTATATTTTACAAAGGCTTTGGTATAAAGGAGACTATAATACAGGATGGAATATTTTCAATTTTATACAAACCCAGTTGCAGTATGTATCTCATTTATTGCAAGAAGTAAATTTTGCTGAAATGGGCCTCCTAGTTGTCATTGGTCTAGATTCCGAAGACGCCAGAGGAAGCTCCAAAAGAACCGTACGAATGAAGGAGAGGGAAATATACTTCCATAACCTATTTTGAAAAAATCTACAGCGACTAAAGGCAAAGATCGCAAGGTGGTGTGTTTATCTACCAAACCGGAATCTACAGACCATGACTCTGAGTCCCTATTATCCAGTGACGAACCATCAGTTCAAGTGTCTCCCCCTCCCTCTTCTGTTTCCTTATCTTTACAGGTTTCATCCAAGAAAGATAAAGGAGAAGCACAGATGGTAGTGCGCCCCAAGACACGTAATCAGCTGAATGTCCCTTTAGGAGAAGGACCAGAAGATCGAGAAGGAAGAAGAGAAAGAGGCTTGGTGAAACTGCAGAAATCACATAAGAAGAAGGGACTTTAAATATTATCAATCTGTCGGACATTACTTTGACACCTACACATGAAAAAGTCCTGAAAAAGGGTCTAGGGTTTCCCCTACACATAAGTTTTCAGCCTTCAGGACATTGATAGATATAAATAAGTTTGTCAGAAAATTGACCCTAAAATGATTTTTCCACTCTACAGAGCGTAATGTTACCTATAATGTGATATGATCCCATGGTACATGATGAAAGTAATAATACAGATTGGAATAAGATGTTTTGTTTTGCTGATCTATGTCTAGTTGAAACTTTTATAAATCTGAATGACACTCCAAACAGTGTCGTTAGGGATATCACCCCCCCCCCCATGAGACTGGGATAACATATTTACCCAAGACACTTTAGGGGCAGCTTCATTAATTCCTTCCACAAGTGTGTGGAGGAAGATATTTTAAAATTAGAAGAGGTGACTAAAACTGTCAAGTATAAAGATAATCTCACTAGACCGGAGAGGCAGGCACTAAGAGAACTGGCTGAGAACAACAGCATTGTCATCAGGAACTCTGACAAGAGTGGCAATGTTATTGTTCTCAATAAGACAGACTACTTAACTGAAGCTAACAGACAGTTATCAGATGCAACTATATACTGAAAACTTCAGAATGACCCCACAAACATATTTACTAGTCGGCTAAGTAAACTATTAGAGGAAGCAGTTACCCTGGGAGTTATGACTGTGGAACAATCTAGGCAACTTTTACCCACACATGTTACTATCCCTATTTTCCACTACCTTCCCAAAACACACAAGAGCCTTGTTTCTCCACCTGGGTGTCCTATCATTCCGGGCATAGGCTCACTTTTGGAGCCTGTGTCCGAATGGATTGACAATATTTTACAACCTAGGGTGAAAAACCTGTATAGTTACCTAAGAGACTCTAGCCATCTTTTAGACATATTAAGAGATTTTGTTTGGCAGGATGGATATAAGTGGGTAGTTGTAGACGTCATTTCTCTTTATTCCTCAATACCTCACGTACATGGATGTCAGGCCTTGGAGTTTTTCATGACTAAAGAAACTACTTACAGTGATGATATAAAACAACTCATTCCTGTTGTTGTGGGGTTCTTACTTACCCACAATTATTTTATGTTTAAGTCGGAGTTTTATTTACAAAACCAAGGTGCAGCAATGGGTGTGAAATTCCCCCCCCCCCCTCTTATGCAAATCTGTTTGTGGGTAGGTGGGAGCTCCACAACATTTATGATATTGATGAGGTATTAAGGTCTGACATCCTTTTGAACATGAGATATATTGATGATCTCATTTTTATTGTAAACAATACTTTTTCTTTTAATCGATTTTTTTGCTTACATCAACAATAATGATGTTAACCTGAGATTTACTGGTGAATTAAGCCATGATGAAGTTAATTTTCTGGATTTAAATCTACAGGGAGATCCGATTACACATAGAATCTCTATTACTTACAGAAAAGATACAGCGGGTAATACCATAGGGCACGCTACCTCCTGTCATCCCGAACATTTTGTCAGGTCAATTCCAAGAAGCCAATTTATTAGGCTAAGATGTAAGACGAGTACATTACAACACTATATACAGGGGGGTCAGGAATTAATATGTAGGCTCAGAGCTAGAGGATACAGTGAGAGTGCCCTATACAAAGCCTTTGAGGAAATAAAGGCATGGAAGCCTAAGAATGACACCACTGGAACCACAGTGGGTTGTATGACCATTAACAGTACAGGGAAGGAGCATAATAGGGGAAAGGCCAAAGAGTATCTTGATGAAAATAGCATTGTCTTTTTGACAGAATATTCTTTGCACTACAATAAAATATGTAATATTATTAAGAAACATTTGAATGTATTAAAAGGTGATGATATTTTACAAACACATGTAAAGAACTGCAAATTTGTAGCCAGAAAACCACCTACCTTGGCCTCAAGACTACCCCCAAGTTTGATTACCTCAAAAACGAAAGTTAAGACTACATGGCTCAGGGGTAAAGGGAATTTCAGATCACATTTAACCAACTGTTTGACATATGATAATATGGATTTCACTAATAAGTTTGCTAGTAATATTACAGGGGAAAATCTTAATATTGATTTTTATGCAACTTGTCAAACTGATCACATAGTGTACCTGTTAGATTGTCAGCTATGTGGAGGACAGTATGTAGGTCAATCATCCAGGGCCCTCAGATCACGTGCAAGAGAACATCTTAGTGATGTGAAAAATTACAATAAGGATTCCGCCGTGGCTAAACACTTCAATCTTTTTCATTTTACTAATGTCCCAAATTTTAAAATAAGAATGATTGATTTAGCAAGGATCCCACAGAGAGGGGGAGATTTAGCTAGAATACTTGACAAAAAATAACTTTTCTGGATCTATAAGTTGAGAACAAAATCACTATTAGGTATGAATTTGGAATGGGACATGCGTTACTATGTATGGGAAGACTTAGTTTCACAGGCTATCTATTATTATTATTATTATTATTCGAAATATAAGTAATAGACATGTTCCTTTATTCTGTTGAAATCACAAATTAGTTTGAGAGTGCTTCTTAATTGTGACTACTAGACAAACAAACTTGTCAAGTTGAAGTGTATACATAATATTGGGCTTATTTGGTTATTATCAATTTTCTTTAACTAAGCCATATTTCAATAGAAATCAGAATAAGTAGTGATAGTCAAAAACATTACGAAAAATGTAACATGATAGCAGATTTCAATTTTTACAATAACATAGGGAAGGTAGTATGCAAGATTTCTTTATTTAAATATAAAAATATACATAATATATAAAGTATATTGCTGTTCACTTAGTATCTATAGTCAACAGATCATTATTGATCATATTATGTGAGCCTCTTTAGCTATCCCTGCAAGTAATGATCATTTTGATTTTAGATTTTGCTACATCTTTAAGGGTTTGTAAACACAAGCATATGTATTTGTTAGTATGACAAGTGTATTTACGTCATTTATAGACTGTGTGTGATTGGTTATTCCTTAAATGTAACAGTGGTTTTACTTGTGCTCAGCATCTATGAGTAAGAGCCTAACGGCGTGAAACGCGTAAGAGTGTTGAGCCCTTCTGTTTGTGATTTGTATCCAGTGTTTTAATGGATTAAAGACTTCTATTTTTGAACTGTTGCTCTGTAGCCTATTTCTTCATTTTTTGACTATTTGCTGTCGTCCACCGCTACTTCCGTAGGCTCCACACCGCCCCTGCACCTGGCTTTGCTCTGACTACCTGTGTTTGTTGTACACACTGACGGAGGTAAATTGTAGCGGCACTTTTTTTCTTTTCAATACATAAAAAGTCATGTAATCAGGGGGCTGTCAGAAGATGCTTAGATACAAGGTAATCACAGAGGTAAAAAGTGTATTAATATAACCGTGCTGGTTATGCAAAACTGGGGAATGAGTAATAAAGGGATTGTCTATCTTTTAAAAAAATACAAATTCTATTGTAGACTGTCACTTTAATATTAAATGAATATCTGTCATATATTACTTTACCTTTGGGTTCTGAAAATCTTTTTGAAACCAACATTGACACTTCCATACATCATCGGCTAGATTACGAGTTTTGCGTTAGGCTTAAAAAGCAGCGTTGGCTGGTCCCAACACTGCTTTTTGATGCCCCCTGGTATTACGAGTCCTGCAGGTACAGGTGTACCGCTCACTTTTTTGGCCACGAGTCTTCCAAAAAGTGAGCTGTAGACCCTCTCCTATCAAGCCTGGTACTGCTACAACGCCGTAGCATAAAACTCTTAACTAAAGTGCTAAAAAGTACACTAACACCCATAAACTACCTATTAACCCCTAAACCGAGGCCCTCCCACATCGCAAACACTAAAATTACATTTTTAACCCCTAATCTGAGGAACCGGACATAGCCACCACTATATTAAATATATTAACCCCTAAACCGCCACACTCCCGCATCGCAAACATTAGTTAAATATTATTAACCCCTAATCTGCCATCCCTAACATTGCCGACACCTACCTACATTTATTAACCCCTAATCTGCCGCCCCCAATGTCGCCGCCACTATATTAAAGTTATTAACCCCTAAATCTAAGTCTAACCCTAATCCTAACCCCCCTAACTTAAATATAATTTAAATACATCTAAATAAATATAACTATCATTAACTAAATAATTCCTATTTAAAACTAAATACATATAAAATAAACCCTAAGATAGCTGCAATATAACTAATTGTTACATTGTAGCTAGTTTAGGGTTTATTTTTATTTTACAGGCAAGTTTGTATTTATTTTAACTAGGTAGAATAGTTACTAAATAGTTATTAAGTATTTAATAACTACCTAGCTAAAATAAATACAAAAGTACCTGTAAAATAAAACCTAACCTAAGTTACAATTACACCTAACACTTCACTATAATTAAATGAATTCCCTAAATTAAAAACAATTACATAAAATTATCTAAAGTACACCCCCCCAATAAATAACAGAAAATAATAAACAAATTACAAGATTTTTAAACTAATTACACCTAATCTAATCCCCTTAACAAAATAAAAAAAAGCCCCCCAAAATAAAAAAGCCCTACCCTACACTAAATTACAAATAGCCCTTAAAAGGGCCTTTTGCGAGGCATTGCCCCAAAGTAATCAGCTCTTTTACCTGTAAAAAAAAAATTACAAATCCCCCCAACATTAAAACCCACCACCCACACAACCAACCCTACTCTAAAACCCACCCAATCCCCCCTTAAAAAAAAACTAATACTAACCCCTTGAAGATCACCTTACCGGGAGACGTCTTCACCCAAACGGTGCCGAAGTCCTCATCCAGACGGCATCTGCTATCTTCATCCTTGCTGAGCGGGTCCATCTTCAAGACATCCAGCACGGAGCATCCTCTTCCATTGAAGTCTTCTTACTAATTGACGGTTCCTTTAAGTAACGTCATCCAAGATGGCGTCCCTTCAATTCCAATTGGCTGATAGAATTCTATCAGCCAATCGTAATTAAGGTAGAAAAAATCCTATTGGCTGATGCAATCAGCCAATAAGATTGAACTTCAATCCTCTTAATTTAATAGGTAACCCTTCTAATTGATTGAAATATCCTTGGAAATTGTTTTAATAAAAAGAGCTTCTATACAAAATTTTAAAAATTCTGTTAAAGGGTCACGAAACCAAAACATTTTCTTTAATGATTCAGATAGAGCATACATTTTTAAATAACTTCTCAATTTACTTCTGTTATCAGTTTTACTCTCTTGATATCCTTTATTAAAGGAGCAACAATGTACTACTGGGAGCTAGCTGAACACATGGGTAAGCCAATTACAAAAGGCAGCTAGCTCAAATCTGGAATATTAAAGAAACATGAAACCCTTAATTTTATTTCATGATTCAGATACATGAAACCCTTAATTTTATTTCATGATTACTAATTGACGGTTCCTTTAAGTAACGTCATCCAAGATGGCGTCCCTTCAATTCCAATTGGCTGATAGAATTCTATCCGCCAATCGTAATTAAGGTAGAAAAAATCCTATTGGCTGATGCAATCAGCCAATAAGATTGAACTTCAATCCTCTTAATTTAATAGGTAACCCTTCTAATTGATTGAAATATCCTTGGAAATTGTTTTAATAAAAAGAGCTTCTATACAAAATTTTAAAAATTCTGTTAAAGGGTCACGAAACCAAAACATTTTCTTTAATGATTCAGATAGAGCATACATTTTTAAATAACTTCTCAATTTACTTCTGTTATCAGTTTTACTCTCTTGATATCCTTTATTAAAGGAGCAACAATGTACTACTGGGAGCTAGCTGAACACATGGGTAAGCCAATTACAAAAGGCAGCTAGCTCAAATCTGGAATATTAAAGAAACATGAAACCCTTAATTTTATTTCATGATTCAGATAGAACATACAATTTAAATAAGATTCCAGTTTACTTCTATTCTTAGTTTTGCTTCATTCTCTTGGTATCCTTTGTTAAAGCAGCAGCAATACATTACTTGGACCTAGATAAAATACATTGAGTGAGCCAATGACAAGAGGCATATTTGTACAGCAACCAATCAACAGATAGCAGACAGCTCCCAGTAGTGCATTGCTGCTCATAACTCTACCTAGTTATTACAATAAGGAATCATGAAATAAACATTTTGGGTTTCATGGTTAATGGTCTTGTGAAGTGGTAGAGTAGCAGAGGGCAGGAAAAAAATGGTCAACAGGGAAAATCAGCCAAATAGACACTCACATATGCACTAAACTAATTCATGCACTGTACATCAAACTCCTATGTTTAGTTAATTTATTTCCTTAATGGTAAACAATGCATTTATAAAATGATAAAGTATTACTTTCATACGTACATAAATAGTAAATATTCCTATTTATTGGTCGCCTTTATATCTAAAATATTAGAGTTGAACATAATTCATAATAAAAAGTAAAACAAAAACAGCCTTTCCGCAGCTGCAGTTTGAAAAGCACACAGCAAAAGTCTGTAAACTGACAAATTGTGCTATTTTTTTTGTCATTCAGAATAATGTCTATCTATTGGCAGAAAAACAGCAACAATTTAAACTCAGCCATAGTTAGAATTAGGATCAGCAAAGTAAAAATGACACACGCTAACAAATGAGAGAATGTCATATTTGCATTAGGATATCCCTTTCAGAGCTAATATGGGAAACAAATAGGTAAGTGAAGTCTGTACATGATTTTTCAGTCAACCTGATATTAAAAATTCAGAAGGTTTGAAAATTACTACCTGTGTATCTCTAAAGGCCATAGAAAATAGCATGAAAATATCAAATGTTGAAGTACCAAGACAGGTAAATAGCACTGCTTTGAACATTTCCGCTGATAAATTAAACTTATAACTACTCAATTTGTCTGAGTTTTCTACACTTCTACAATTCTTCTTACAGAAAAAAAGATTATTAAAAGCCATCTATTTCATACATGTTTTAGGATTGTGTCTAGCCAAATAATCCTTTCTGTGAACTGAGGATAACACAGTGTCATCAGGTAGGTGTTGTTCTTCTCCTTGTACCTTTGTAGCATAATAAGGAAATTATTTTATTGCTACATTTTTGCTGTGTTCTCCTTGTCTGCGGACCACATACCTACCAACATTTGTGGCTGGGTATCAGGGATTCAGTAGGTGGCTGAGGCCAATTGCCGTTATGTGGGAGGAGCTGTTGAGGGGGTGGGATAGTGGGTGTGCCTGGGAAGGTGGGTGTGTCTTGGCGGTTTGTGGTAGTGTCTGGGTGCTCTGTGGGTGGAGCTACAGGAAATTCTGCAAATAAGGACATAGAGGTACAGAGCTCACAATCAGGGACTGTCCCTCTGCAATAGGGACAGTTGGGAGGTCCAAGGCTTTGGTTTTATGGGATTGCTGCAGATTGCAATGTTTATATGATAATGTTGTGCAAATGTCGCTTTCCATTAGCAGGCCACAAGTTATCACACTAGTGTCACTACAAAGCTATGTATCATGAACAAATATGGTTCACCTACAAACATATAGGTTTACTTAAAAAAATATGATTTTCTACACAATTTAGAAATATGATAATCAGTAGTTATAATTGGACATAAAAAGTAACTTTTATTATGTTATATTTTAAAAGAGAGCAAAGAAATAAACCTTCTTGCTGCACTGTGATATAGTTAAAAACACTGCGCCTGATTGAAATAATGATACTTTGAATGATTTATGCTGCTATAAGAGTAACAATGCATCACCCCTGGGATACAGGGAGAGGGAAAAGCTGCATGTTTTTGCTAGATATATATAAAAATAATAGGTCTCCTAAGTAGGAAATAGTGAGATTAATTATAACGTGAATAGGGTATTATTTTGCCGTAGGTATCATCGATTAATTCTATAAAGCGAAAATTCCTCTTCCCCTTATGTATAAAATGTAAGCGATTAGAGACTGATACAGTAGCAATTTAAGATTAAATTCTATTTTAAACTTTCTATATAAGTTAAACAACAGGTGAGCTGGTTATTATAACCAGCTCACCTGTTGTTTAACTCACATAGAAAGTTTAGAATGGGTTGCGCCCGTATTACAAGTTGAATTGCATGTGAGAGAAAACCCAAAGCACACAAAGAGCTGAACTTGGTATACCGGGAATGTGTTAACATATTCCCCCATAGACTTCAATGGAGTTAGGAAAAAAACCTAACACTCATACTCGCATGCAAACCCGATCACGTTTAACCAAGTGTGCTAACCTAACTATAGATATATATAATGTTTTTTAGTAATAGATATATACAGATACAGTGGGGCCCATTTAACAAGCTCCGTAGGGAGCTTGAAGGGCCGTGTTTCTGGCGAGTCTTCAGACTCACCAGAAACACAAGTTATGAAGCAGTGGTCTAAAGACCGAAGCTCCATAACCCTGTCTGCCTGCTCTGAGCAGGCGGACAGGAATCGCCGGAAATCAACCTGATCGAATAAGATTGGGTTGATTGACACCTCCCTGCAGGCGGCCGATTGTGAGCTGCTTGTGCAATGTTAAATGCGGAGAGCGTATTGCTCTCCGTATTCAGCAAGGTCTTGCGGACCTGATCCGCACTGTCTGATCAGGTCCGCAAGACTATGATAAATAGAGGCCAGTATCTCACAAAAGTGAGTACACCCCTCACATTTTTGAAAATATTTTATTATATCTTTTCATGTGACAACACTGAAGAAATGACACTTTGCTACAATGTAAAGTAGTGAGTGTACAGCCTGTATAACAGTGTAAATTTGCTGTCCCCTCAAAATATCTCAACACACAGCCATTAATGTCTAAACCATTGGCAACAAAAGTGAGTACACCCCTAAGTGGCAATGTCCAATATGGCCCAAAGTCACAATATTTTGTGTGGCCACCATTATTTTCCAGCATTGCCTTAACTCTCTTGGGCATGGAGTTCACCAGAGCTTCACAGGTTGCCACTGGAGTCCTCTTCCACTGCTCCATGATGACATCACAAAGCTGGTGGATGTTAGAGACCTTGCGCTCCCCCACCTTCCGTTTGAGGGTGCCCCACAGATGCTTAATAGTGTTTAGGTCTGGAGACATGCTTGTCCAGTCCATCACCTTTACCCTCAGCTTCTTTAGCAAGGCAGTGGTCGTCTTGGAGGTGTGTTTGGGGTCGTTATAATGTTGGAATACTGCCCTGCGGCCCAGTCTCTGAAGGGAGGGGATCATGCTCTGCTTCAGTATGTCACAGTACATGTTGGCATTCATGGTTCCCTCAATGACCTGTAGCTCCCCAGTACCGGCAGCACTCATGCAGGCCCAGATGATGACACTCTTACCATGATGCTTGACTGTAGGCAAGACACACTTGTCTTTGTACTCCTCACCTGGTTGCCGCCACACATGCCTGACACCATCTGAACCAAATAAATTTATCTTGGTCTCATCGGACAACAGGACATGGTTCCAGTAATCCATGTCCTTAGTCTGCTTGTCTTCAGTAAACTGTTCGCAGGCTTTCTTGTGCATCATCTTTAGAAGAGGCTTCCTTCTGGGACGACAGCCATGCAGACCAATTTGATGCAGTGTGCGGTGTATGGTCTGAGCACTGACAGGCTAACCCCTGCACCCCTTCAACCTCTGCAGCAATGCTGGCAGCACTCATACGTCTATTTCCCAAAGACAACCTCTGGATATGGTGCTGAGCATGTGCACTAAACTTCTTTGTTCGACCATGGAGAGGCCTGTTCTAAATGGAACCTGTCCTGTAAAACTGATGTATAGTCTTGCCCACCGTGCTGCAGCTCAGTTTCAGGGTCTTGGCAATTTTCTTATAGCCTAGGCCATCTTTATGTAGAGCTACAATTCTTTTTTTCAGATCCTCAGAGAGTTCTTTACCATGAGGTGCCATGTTGAACTTCCAGTGACCAGTATGAGAGAGTGTGAGAGGGATAACACCAAATTTAACACACTTGCTCCCCATTCACACCTGAGACCTTGTAACACTAACGAGTCACATGACACTGGGGAGGGAAAATGGCTAATTGGGCCGATTTGAACATTTCCACTTAGGGGTGTACTCACTTTTGTTGCCAATGGTTTAGACATTAATGGCTGTGTGTTAAGTTATTTTGAGGGGACAGCAAATTTATACTGTTATACAGGCTGTACACTCACTACTTTACATTGTAGCAAAGTGTCATTTCTTCAGTGTTGTCACATGAAAAGATATAACAAAATATTTTCAAAAATGTGAGGGGTGTACTCACTTTTTTGAGATACTGTATATATAGAAATATAGGAATAACTATTTAAAATACTTTAAAGCCTAACACCCATACTCACATGCAAACCCAATCACGTTTAACCAAGTGTGCTAACCTAACTATATATATATAATGTTTTTTAGTAATATATATACAGATATACTGTATATATATAGGAATATAGGAATAACTATTTAAAATACTTTAAAACCTTACACCCATACTCTCATGCAAACCCAATCACATTTAACCAAGTGTGCTAACCTAACTATAGATATATATTATATTTTTTGGTAATAGATATATACAGATATATATATATATATATATATATATATATATATATATATATATATATATATATATATATATATATATATATATAAATATAGGAATAACTATTTAAAAATACTTTAAAACATATTCCCCTATGTGAAAAACATTGGAATGGGAAATATTTAAGTAGAAACACAGTTAAACACTTTATAAAATATGAATATTGCATAAATATGATTTCTCATGTTTTCAGCTACTTGACTATACAGTATATTTATAGACATAAATACATATGTACACACACACATATATATATATATATATATATATATATATATATACATACATATATATATACATATTTAAAAATAAAATTTAGTAATGGAGAGAGAAAGATTGTTATTCCAATATAGTGTACATCTATTCAGGATTCATAATGTAACCTCATTAGAGGAAATGGTTAAATGACCTGGGTCACCAGAGGGCGCTCACTATGCACAGTACAGGTTGCAAAATAGGTCTGGTGCATTATGGGATCACTTTCACAGTGGAATTGCAGTGAAGGAACTTAGACATAAAGACGTTACAGAAGATACAGGGAAAGGGAGACTGGTCTTGCAAAAAAGGAATACAGCCTGGAGTTTGAATACAAGCATACCACTACCAGACAGTCTATCACACAGGAAAGCCGTCATTTCCAGGAGAGAGCCGGAGAGAGCCAGCTGGTCAGCTCTGAGTGCCAGCCCGCTTCCACAAGCACACTGGTGTTCTGTGCTAAATTGTGAGTACCCTGTGCACACAATATTTGGAGTGTATGCCGAGTTATACCGATTGATACACACATTTGTGCGCCTCTCTTCTTTTTCTCATCTTTAGAGGAAATGGTGCAGACCATTGCAGTAACATTCGGCTAGATTACGAGTTTTGCATTATGAGGGGTGCGTTATTAACTTGCAAGTTATTGTTACCGCTCACTTACCTGCAGCGCTGGTATTACAGGTTTAAAAAAGCCCGGCGTAAAGCAAAATGTATTTATTTTACAGGTAATTTTGTAAGTATTTTAGCTAGGTAGTTATTAAATAGTTAATAACTATTTAATAACCATTGTACCTGATTAAAATAAATACAAAGTTGCCTGTAAAATAAAATTAAATCCTAAAATAGCTACAATGTAACTATTAGTTATATTGTAGCTATCTTAGGGTTTATTTTATAGGTAAGTATTTAGTTTTAAATAGGAATAATTTAGTTAATAATATTAATTTTTATTTAGATTTATTAAAGGGACACAAAACCCACGAAACAATTGACCTCCAATAGCCAGAGCACTATAAATATGTGCATTTTGTAATTACAATAGCGCTTCATATATCAACAGATTTTTAGTTTTTTACTTCTGAATTTTTATTGATTTCCGAACCCACCGACCGGCAATAAGTTTTAATTCTCCAATCCACATCGATAACTCCAGTTATCAAGATGGCGAATTTTCTTCGGTATGCGCATGCGCGATTTAACCTACTCGTCATAACAGACGTCACCGCAGGAAAACATGCAGACCCACATAATCTATACCCAACATAGACGATGACAACGCTGAAGATAGAAGTTATGTAATTATGAGCGCAGCGCTGCAAGAATCTCCCTAACAATAACGAGCACAATATAAATATATATAATTATTTATATAATGAAATTCAGTGAGAGCCCTATTCAGTGAGAACAAGACAACCTATGCAATCGATTGTCCTGTTCAAAGCGCTTGCGTTATTCCCATAACATTGTATGGGTAAATGGAGTCATTGCACGCATATGCGCATGCGTGGGTAGACAAATCGATATGCGCATGCGCATGGTCAAAAGAACGCTAAATAATGAGATGCAAGAAAATAAATTTCAATTGGGAAGTTTGTCGGATCGTGCGCCTCCCATATTTGAGGGTTGTCTGATGTGACGTAATACCCAAAAATAAAATTTAATTATTATCAAGTTTAGAAGCTTTGTTACAAGCAGCAAATAGGTATGTTATAATATTTATACATGCTAAATTTAATATTTGTGGTCTGTTGGTGCAAAAAATTAGAAAGTTTTGGAATCCTTTAAAATAATATTAAAGTTAGGGGGGTGTTAGTGTTAGAATTAGGTTTAGGGGTTAATACGTTTTATATAGGTGGCGGCAGTATAGGGGGCAGGATAGGGGTTAATAAGTTTAATATAGGTGGCGGCGGGGTCCGGGAGTGGCGGTTTAGGGGTTAATGAGTTTAATGTAGGTGGCGGCGGTGTAGTGGGGGGCAGAATAGGGGTTAATAAATGTAATGTAGGTGGCGGTGGGCTCCGGGTGCGGCAGTTTAGGGGTTAAACAATTTATTTAGTTGCGGCGGGGTCCGGGATCCGCAGGATAGGGGTTAATAACTTGAAAATAGGTGGTGGCGGTATAGGGGGCGGCAGATTAGGGGTTAATAGGTATAATGTAGGTGGCGGCAGGGTCCGGGAGCGGAGGTTTAGTGGTTAATATATTTATTATAGTTGCCGCGGGGTCCGGGAGCGGCAGTTTAGGGGGTAATAACTTTATTTAGGTGCGGGGGGCTCCGGGAGTGGCGGTTTAGGGGGTAAAACAGTATAGTATAGTGTGGGTGCTTAGTGACAGGCTAGCAAGAAAGCTGCGAAGAAGCCGATGAGCAGCGAGATCGATGACTGTCAGTTAACAACAGTCCACTGCTCATCACCCTGTACTTGGTGCGCGGCTTCTTGACAGCTTTCTTGATAACTTTGGCGAACGTATTCAGGTCCGCGGCAGCGATGGTAGGCGAGCTTAGGCGAGCGTATTGGGCCGGCGAATGCAGGAAAGTAGACGGCTTCATACATAGAGGCCTAAGTCTAACCCTAGCCCCTACTAACTTTAATGTAATTAAAATAAATCTAAATAAAACCTACTATTAATAACTAAATAATTCCTATTTAAAACTAAATACTTACCTGTAAAATAAACCCTAAGCTAGCTACAATATAACTAGTAGTTACATTGTATCTAGCTTAGGTTTTATTTTTATTTTACAGGCAAGTTTGTATTTATTTTAACTAGATAGAATAGTTACTAAATAGTTATTAACTATTTACTAACTACCTAGCAAAAATAAATACAAATTTACCTGTAAAATAAAACCTAACCTGAATTACACTAACACCTAACCTTACACTAAAATTAAATTAATTAACTAAATTAAATACAATTAACTAAATTACAAAAAAAAACACTAAATTACATAAAATAAAAAAAGAAATTATCAGATATTTAAACTAATTACACCTAATCTAATAGCCCTATCAAAATAAAAAAAAAAAAAACCAAAATAAAAAAACCCTAGCCTAAACTAAACTACCAATAGCCCTTAAAAGGGCCTTTTGCGGGGCATTGCCCCAAAGAATTCAGCTCTTTTACCTGTAAAAAAATACAAACAACCCCCCAACAGTAAAACCCACCACCCACACAACGAACCCCCCCAAATAAAATCCTAACTAAAAAAAACTAAGCTCCCCATTGCCCTGAAAAGGGCATTTGGATGGGCATTGACCTTAAAAGGGCATTTCTTTTTTATTTTTTGTAATTTAGTTAATTGTATTTAATTTAGGTAATTGGTTTAATTGTAGTGTAAGGTTAGGTGTTAGTGTAATTCAGGTTAGGTTTTATTTTAAAGGTAAATTTGTATTTATTTTAGCTAGGTAGTTAGTAAATAGTTAATAACTATTTAGTAACTATTCTACCAAGTTAAAATAAATACAAACTTGCCTGTGAAATAAAAATAAAACCTAAGCTAGATACAATGTAACTATTAGTTATATTGTAGCTAGCTTAGGGTATATTTTACAGGTAAGTATTTAGTTTTAAATATGAATTATTTAGTTATTAATAGTAGGTTTTATTTAGATTTATTTTAATTGCATTAAAGTTAGTGGGTGTTAGGGTTAGGGTTAGATTTAGAGTTAGGTGTAAGGGTTAATAAATTTAGTATAGTGGCAGCGACGTTGGGGGCGAAAGATTAGGGGTTAATAAATGTAGGAAGGTGACGGCAATGTTAGGGGTGGTGGATTAGGGGTTAATAATATTTAACTAGTGTTTGCGATGCGGGAGTACTGCGGTTTAGGGGTTAATATGTTTATTATAGTGGCGGCGATGTCCGGAGCGGCAGATTAGGGGTTAATAATTTTATTTTAGTGTTTGCGATGCGGGAGGGCCTTGGTTTAGGGGTTAATAGGTAGTTTATGGGTGTTAGTGTACTTTTTAGCACTTTAGTTATGAGTTTTATGTTACAGCTTTGTAGCGTAAAACTCATAACTACTGACTTTCAGTTTACGGTATGGATCTTGTAGTTATAGGTTGTACCACTCACTTTTTGGCCTCCCAGGCAGACTCGTAAAACCGGCGCTATGGAAGTCCCATTAAAAAAGGACTTTTTGAAAGCTGCGGTAATTACGTTGCGTTACTGCCAAAAAAGTGTGGGGTACAGCTATACCTGCAAGACTCGTAATACCAGCGGTAGTGAAAAAGAGCCTTAACTGCTTTTTCACTCATACCGCAAAACTCGTAATCTAGCCAATTATTAATAATATTTAAAAGAAGAAAGGCAGAGCATAGTGCTATAGTTTGGATAAAGAAAGGGAATTCAGCACTCTTAAATATCAGTGAATAAAAAATTCCTTTATTGTAATCTTAAACAAAATAATATATCAAGTCTCTGTGGGGCACCCCCATAGTGGGATTCAAACCCTATATTACTTTACCAGTTTACAGAATAATGCCTGATAACAAAACATTAATGATAGACACCCTGATTACATAGACAAATGATACATTCATGTAAATCCTGCTTTTAAGGAAAGGGAGAAAAGGTTGCAACCTCAAAATGTATAATCCGTAGTAGCCTTTATCAATAACATCATTAGTATGTATTATATACTTAAACCATGTATAGATACATTTCTGCTACTTTAAATCACACATGTTAATACATTGTTATTACTTTAAATCACAGTGGATACATCAAGCTCAAAGTGCAATGTCCAGCAAGCAGACCGTGGGTTACACCCGCATTTTAGGTCATACTGGAATTAACTGATGTTTCTGTTAAAAAAACAGATAGATAGTACCTTAGACCAGTATACATTTTTCACGTCCTGGGACTCTCTTTGAACGAGAGCTTGTACACCAACGAGTAATTTAGACATGGAGTCTATTTGAGCCCTCCTCCTGTGACATCACTGTGCCATGATTTTACGAAATCACAGATGATCTCAAGCAGATAGCTATATGTACAAGATTTCCTCCCTATGTAACCTGGAAACAACTTCTTTATCTTTAAGCAGGTTAGGTTGTCTTTAGGCAGTGTGCATTCACACTCTTCACCTTAATCCGGCAACATATCTGTATCATGAAGCATCGGCTCTCTGAGGTAGCTGCAGGTTGATATCATCAGCTGTTTTAGCAGAGTAGCGGTATACCTGGGCGTGTATTGGAACAAACAGACCGCCTCTTCCTTCATGTATCCACTAGGGATACATGATACATATAGATAATAAAGGTCTGTTAAAGATTGCACATAACACCAAACAAGTCCATATTGTGACTCATAGTATAGCCAACAACATATGTGTTTCACCCCTTGTGTAAAACCTCTTACTGGGGCTTCCTTTTAACCTGGTCTAGCCCTTCCTACTTTTAAAAAAAATCACCTGTGGTTCTTTTTCCAAACATAATTTAATTACATATCTTTGTGTTAAACATATTTACACTTCCTATATTACATTTTGCATTTTAAACTCTTTATTTGATAGATACTACGGGGATTGCATAAACATTTTCAATTGTATTTTAAACTCAGTAGCCTCATTCATGTTTTACTTTATTACTAATAACTTCTTATAATTAGATGTTTCTTATATTTAAAATTTAGGACAGAAAAACTCTTCCATCATTCCATTAAAAATTTGTCCTAGGGGAGTACCATTTCTCTCTGAAGGTCTAGTCACTTTTTATTCTTTATATTTACAGAAAGCAGGCAAAATCAGACTTTTTATTTAAACTTAAGGGAAATTTTGTTTTTAACGTAAATATCCATTTGGCCTCTTTCTGCAGGAGGTATTTGTCCACATCCCCTCCTCTATTACAGGGGTCACTTTTGTCTATAGCTGTGAATTTTATGGAACTAGGATCACTGTTATGGTATTTACAGTAATGTCTCGCAATATTTGTGTCCCTTTTATAAGTGATGTTGTCCCTGTGTTCCTGAATCATATCTTTCAGGATTTGTTTCGTTTTCCCTACATAAAAGTGGGGACATCCGCAATGTAATAAATACACAACCCCAACTGAATTGCAGTTATAGAAAAAAATGTATGTTAAATTCCTTCTTACAATTACCTCAGAACTTGTAACTCCTTTCCATGTAAGGGCAATAGACACATTTGCCACATGGAAAGCTTCCCTTTAAACCTCTATTCTTTCGGAGCCAATCAGCTTCAGATGGGCTTCTCACAAACTTACTTTTTTCTAGTTGATTCTTTAAATTTGGTGCCCTTTTTGGCAGTTAAGAGTGGGAATTCTCCAATTTCCTCTTTCACCTTATCATCCAGGTGTAAAATATGCCAATTTCTATTCAAAACTTTCCTCAGGTCATTCCATTGATTATTATACGTTGTGATAAACCTTATTTGTTTATAACTCTCCTTTTGATGACTATCAGTTCTTCTTGCCCTAGTGTACGCTTTATTTATACATTTATTAGAGTATCCCCTTTTAAGGAATCTATCACCCATGGGACCCGCATGTTCCTCAAATTTATTCAGAGAAAAGCAGTTACGCCTGTCCAACTGGAATTCCTTTTACTAATGATGTGGGGTGGGCACTGCTTGCTTCCAATATACTATTGGTCGCTGTAGTTTTTCTGTGATTTTCTGTAACTATTGCCCGTTCTTCCTTTTTTATTTTTATGTCCAGAAATGCCAGTTCTGTCAAACTAACTTCACTTGTTAAAATTTGTTTTTACTGTTTGTATTTAGGTTATCAATAAATCTTTTCAAACTGTCTATGGACCCATCCCACAATAGTAGGATGACATGGGTGCAGGTGTGTTGGGGGAAAGGATGGTAGCAAGTTTAGAGAATCTTTTAAACTAGGCAAAAGGGGGGAGGGTCAGTTAGAACACAATAGAATAGAATATCAGTCTGTGAATCTGTCAGTCCTTTGATATCTCAAGGAAGAGATGACTTAAGAAATGTCACATTAGAAAGTATGGAGGAAAGCACACCAAGTATCAGCAGAAAGCACATGAAAATTAAATGTATGACAACAAATGCAAGAAGCATGACGGGTAAAATGGGGGAGCTGACGCTCTTAGTTGCAGAAGAGGACTATGATGTTATCAGTATAACTGAAACTTTGTGGGATGATTCACATGACTGGGCAGTTAACTTAGAGGGGTATACTTTATTTAGAAGGGACAGAAATAATAAAAGGGGTGGAGGAATCTGCATGTATATTAAACCTAACCTTAAACCTACAATAAGGGAAGATAATTCTGATACAGGCGACAATGTAGAGACCCTGTGGGTGGAAATAAAGAGTGTGTGGGGGGGAAATCCTAAAAAAATATTTCTAGGAACATGCTACAAGCCCCCCAACATTAGTGACCTGGATGAAACTCAACTACTAATACAAATAGGTAAGGCTGCTAATAACAGTGCTGTAATTATGGGAGATTTTAACTACCCTGATATAAACTGGGCCAATGAAACTAGTAATTCAGCTAAGGGGGATAGATTTATAAATGTTCTCAGGGATAACTTCTTGTCACAATTAATAGAGGAGCCAACTAGGAGTAACGCTATATTGGATTTAGTGCTATGAAATAATACAGATATAATTTCAAACATAGAAGTCAAAGAACATTTGGGTAACAGTGATCATAACATGGTCACATTTGAAATTTCTTTTCATAAGCAGTGTCTTAAAAATTTAACAAAGACTTTTAATTTTAAGAAAGCAAAATTCAATGATTTAAGGAAATCATTAAATAACATAAATTGGGACAAAGTATTCTCTAATAAAAATACAGAGAATAAATGGATAACATTTAAAACGTTGTTAAATAAATATACATATCAACAAATACCATATGGTTATAAAAATAAAAATAAAAAATCCAAGCCAATGTGGCTGAATATAAATGTGTTAAGAGAAATTAGGAAAAAACGTAGGGCATTTAAATTATTCAAAGAAAATAGTACAGACTCAAAATTCCATATTTATAAGGAATGTAACAAAGCATGCAAAAAAGCATTCAAATTAGCCAAAATTGAAAATGAAAAATTAATTGCAAAGGATTCTAAATCTAACCCTAAAAGATTCTTTAAGTACATAAATAGCAAAAAATCTAAGAAAGACAATATAGGTAGTGATGTCGCGAATAGTTTGCCGGCGAATAGTTCCCGGCGAACATAGCATGTTCGCGTTCGCCGCGGCGGGCGAACATATGCAATGTTCAATCCGCCCCCTATTCGTCATCATTGAGTAAACTTTGACCCTGTATCTCACAGTCTGCAGACACATTCCAGCCAATCAGCAGCAGACCCTCCCTCCCAGACCCTCCCAGCTCCTGAACAGCAGCCATTTTAGATTCATTCGGAAGCTGCATTGTTAGTGAGAGGAGGGACAGTGTAGCTGCTGGTGATTTAATAGGGAAATTGATAGCTAGGCTAGTGTATTCAGTGTCCACTACAGTCCTGAAGGACTCATCTGATCTCTGCTGTAAGCACAGCACCCCAAAAAGCCCTTTTTAGGGCTAGAACATTTTTTTTTATTTATTTTTTTTCCTGTGTAATCTAACTTTTTTGACTGTGAAACATCAGTCTGCTTGTGTAATCTAATTGCAGTTGCCTGCCTGCCAGCGTGTGTGCAAGGCCCACTTGCCCAGTGCCACCACTCATATCTGGTGTAACAGTAGTGTAAATTTAAAAAAAAAAAATTTTTGGCTGTGAAACATCAGTCTGCTAGTGTAATCTAATTGCAGTTGCCTGCCTGCCAGCGTGTGAGCCAGGCTCACAGCGTATACTGTGCCCACTTGCCCAGTGCCACCACTCATATCTGGTGTAACAGTAGTGTAAATTTAAAAAAAAAATTTTTTGACTGTGAAACATTAGTCTGCTTGTGTAATCTAATTGCAGTTGCCTGCCTGCCAGCGTGTGTGCCAGGCCCACTTGCCCAGTGCCACCACTCATATCTGGTGTAACAGTAGTGTAAATTTAAAAAAAATAACTTTTTTGACTGTGAAACATCAGTCTGCTTGTGTAATCTAATTGCAGTTGCCTGCCTGCCAGCGTGTGTGCAAGGCCCACTTGCCCAGTGCCACCACTCATATCTGGTGTAACAGTAGTGTAAATTTAAAAAAAAAAAAAACTTTTTTGACTGTGAAACATCAGTCTGCTTGTGTAATCTAATTGCAGTTGCAGTTGGCTATAACAGTTGCTGATCATACAACTGAATGGCATTTGTGGAGAGGACATAACGACTAAACAATCAATTTGCCTTTATTAGGAGAGAAACAATGGGAACAGTTATCTTGACAAAGGCCCCATGAGAGCCGATACGCGTGGATTGACTGATTTCCCAGCACCTGTGAGCTTTGTGCAAAGCAAGGAGAGGCTGATTGAGAGCCTGTATGTACCATCATTGTGCTCCCAGAACCGTATACCAAGAAGCCAGGATCTGTGCAAACAAAAGGAAGACAGATTGGTTGAATGGTAGGAGCGGCAATTTCAAAATAAGTGCGCGCACTTCTGCAAACGGATCGTTATACCCTCTGAGGATTTTCAAGTATTAAAGCGAAGAAACTGCTGATCGGTATTTGTCGCAAATTAAGAAGGAAAGTCCAACTGTTGGTGAGATAGCCTGGCGGTTATACAACAGTGAAACCAGACTGTGCTACACTGAGGGGATATTTGGTGAGTAAGAACTGATAATACAAAAGCTTGCCAATATCGCTGAGACCCAGATTCAGCATACTAGATTTATCTTACACGCATCAATACTGAAAAGATCAGCCCGGGCTAATTTGATGTAACAAATTTGATGTAACAAATTGGAAAAATATCTTAAGTTGCAACTTTATTACACTTATCCGGAATAGGAGTAAATCAGAATCTGACTAATGTTATCGCTGCAAGGTTACTAAAAGGGACTTTGAGAGCTGGTATCTGTATTATACTTCCACTAACCTGCATCACACGAATCACCTCTCATCTTATGTTCTTTATTTTAGATTGTTTGATAAGTATAATATATTGTGTTTTAGGAAGAAGTATATTATAAGTATAATAAATTGTGTTTTAGGAATAAGTATATTATATTGTGTTTTAGGAATTGTTTTTTAGGAATCATTGTTCTATTAGATTTTTTAATACTAATTATTTTAGGGGCACCGGTGCAATTCTACTCTAAATGTCCTAATGTTTTGACTAGTCTATGTATTAAAATAAAATATTATCAATTTATTTAAATAACTTGTTTTTTAGGATTATTTTTTATTGTCCTTAGAGCTGAATTAGTTTGGTAATATTATTAATAATCTCTTTTTACAATAGGTATAGTTGTGATTTATATATATACTTTTATTTTTTGGAAATTGTGACTCACACTTTTAGACATATTCCCCACCAGAAATCAATTACTCTCACAGTTAGCCTTCACTGGCGCCACCCACAATCTTTCCTTTCAGTAATTGCAGTTGCCTGCCTGACAGCGTGTGTGCCAGGCTCACAGCGTATATTGTGCCCACTTGCCCAGTGCCACCACTCATATCTTGTTTAATAGTAGTGTAAGTGTACATTTAAAAAAAAAAAACTTTTTGGACTGTGAAACATCAGTCTGCTTTTTTGTGTCAGACTCACAGAGTATACTCTGCCCACTTGCCCAGTGGCACCACTCATATCTTGTTTAATAGTAGTGTAAGTGTACATTTAAAAAAAAAACTTTTTGGACTGTGAAACATCAGTCTGCTTTTTTGTGTCAGACTCACAGAGTATACTCTGCCCACTTGCCCAGTGGCACCACTCATATCTTGTTTAATAGTAGTGTAAGTGTACATTTAAAAAAAAAACTTTTTGGACTGTGAAACATCAGTCTGCTTTTTTGTGTCAGGCTCACAGCGTATACTGTGCCCACTTGCCCAGTGCCACCACTCATATCTTATTTAATAGTAGTGTAAGTGTACATTTAAAAAAACAAAAACTTCTTGGACTGTGAAACATCAGTCTGCTTTTTTGTGTCAGGCTCACAGTATATACTGTGCCCACTTGCCCAGTGGCACCACTCATATCTTGTGTAATAGTAGTGTAAGTGTACATTTAAAAAAAAATAATAATTTTTGGACTGTGAAACATTAGTCTGCTTTTTTGTGTCAGGCTCACAGCGTATACTGTGCCCACTTGCCCAGTGCCACCACTCATATCTTGTTTAATAGTAGTGTAAGTGTACATTTAAAAAAATAAAAACTTTTTGGACTGTGAAACATCAGTCTGCTTTTTTGTGTCAGGCTCACAGGGTATACTGTGCCCACTTGCCCAGTGCCACCACTCATATCTTGTCATACCTGATGTTTTTAAAGCACGTTATTCCAAACAATTTAGGAATGTTAGGTGATTTATGCCCTTTATGGATTAAAACCAGACTCTGCATCAACTATGTAATTTTCCGTGGGAGTTTTGCCATGGATCCCCCTCTGCATGCCACAGTCCAGGTGTTAGTCCCCTTGAAACAACTTTCCCATCACTATTGTGGCCAGAAAGAGTCCCTGTGGGTTTTAAAATTCACCTGCCAATTGAAGTCTATGGGGGTTCGCCGGTTCGCGAACTTTTGCGGGGGTTCGCGTTCGCAATTCGCGAACCCAAATTTTTAGGTTCGCAACATCACTAAATATAGGTACATTAAAATGCGGGGAGGGTAGCATGATTAACAGTGACAGGGAGAAGGCTGATATACTAAACCAGTTTTTTTCTTCAGTATACACAAGAGAGGAACCATTGGATGATACTTTGGAACAAAATAGAACATGCCAGCCCATACCATTAATTGGGTTATGTATAGAGGATATCAGGAACAAGTTGGATAATATTAAGGTAAATAAAACTCCAGGCCCAGATGGAATACACCCAAGGGTGTTGAGGGAGCTTAGCACTGCTATAGACAAACATCTACTCTTAATTTTTCAAGACTCATTATCCTCAGGCATGGTACCCAAGGATTGGCGTAAAGCTGATGTGGTGCCACTCTTCAAAAAGGGAAGTAGGGATGATCCAGGAATCTATAGACCAGTTAGTCTGACATCAATAGTGGGGAAGATATTTGAAGGGATTATAAGGGATTATATTGATGAGCATATTTCGTGTAAACAAGATTATGAGTTCTAATCAGCATGGTTTTATGAGAAATAGATCATGTCAAACTAATCTAATTCGATTCTATGAGGAAGTAAGTAAAAATATAGATAAAGGGGAATCAGTTGATGTGATATACTTAGATTTTGCAAAGGCGTTTGATACAGTGCCACATGAGAACAGTTATCTTGACAAAGGCCCCATGAGAGCCGATACGCGTAGATTGACTGATTTTCCCAGCACCTGTGAGCTTTGTGCAAAGCAAGGAGAGGCTGATTGAGAGCCTGTATGTACCATCATTGTGCTCCCAGAACCGTATACCAAGAAGCCAGGATCTGTGCAAACAAAAGGAAGACAGATTGGTTGAATGGTAGGAGCGGCAATTTCAAAATAAGTGCGCGCACTTCTGCAAACGGATCGTTATACCCTCTGAGGATTTTCAAGTATTAAAGCGAAGAAACTGCTGATCGGTATTTGTCGCAAATTAAGAAGGAAAGTCCAACTGTTGGTGAGATAGCCTGGCGGTTATACAACAGTGAAACCAGACTGTGCTACACTGAGGGGATATTTGGTGAGTAAGAACTGATAATACAAAAGCTTGCCAATATCGCTGAGACCCAGATTCAGCATACTAGATTTATCTTACACGCATCAATACTGAAAAGATCAGCCCGGGCTAATTTGATGTAACAAATTTGATGTAACAAATTGGAAAAATATCTTAAGTTGCAACTTTATTACACTTATCCGGAATAGGAGTAAATCAGAATCTGACTAATGTTATCGCTGCAAGGTTACTAAAAGGGACTTTGAGAGCTGGTATCTGTATTATACTTCCACTAACCTGCATCACACGAATCACCTCTCATCTTATGTTCTTTATTTTAGATTGTTTGATAAGTATAATATATTGTGTTTTAGGAAGAAGTATATTATAAGTATAATAAATTGTGTTTTAGGAATAAGTATATTATATTGTGTTTTAGGAATTGTTTTTTAGGAATCATTGTTCTATTAGATTTTTTAATACTAATTATTTTAGGGGCACCGGTGCAATTCTACTCTAAATGTCCTAATGTTTTGACTAGTCTATGTATTAAAATAAAATATTATCAATTTATTTAAATAACTTGTTTTTTAGGATTATTTTTTATTGTCCTTAGAGCTGAATTAGTTTGGTAATATTATTAATAATCTCTTTTTACAATAGGTATAGTTGTGATTTATATATATACTTTTATTTTTTGGAAATTGTGACTCACACTTTTAGACATATTCCCCACCAGAAATCAATTACTCTCACAGTTAGCCTTCACTGGCGCCACCCACAATCTTTCCTTTCAGTAATTGCAGTTGCCTGCCTGACAGCGTGTGTGCCAGGCTCACAGCGTATATTGTGCCCACTTGCCCAGTGCCACCACTCATATCTTGTTTAATAGTAGTGTAAGTGTACATTTAAAAAAAAAAAAACTTTTTGGACTGTGAAACATCAGTCTGCTTTTTTGTGTCAGACTCACAGAGTATACTCTGCCCACTTGCCCAGTGGCACCACTCATATCTTGTTTAATAGTAGTGTAAGTGTACATTTAAAAAAAAAACTTTTTGGACTGTGAAACATCAGTCCGCTTTTTTGTGTCAGACTCACAGAGTATACTCTGCCCACTTGCCCAGTGGCACCACTCATATCTTGCTTAATAGTAGTGTAAGTGTACATTTAAAAAAAAAACTTTTTGGACTGTGAAACATCAGTCTGCTTTTTTGTGTCAGGCTCACAGCGTATACTGTGCCCACTTGCCCAGTGCCACCACTCATATCTTATTTAATAGTAGTGTAAGTGTACATTTAAAAAAAACAAAAACTTCTTGGACTGTGAAACATCAGTCTGCTTTTTTGTGTCAGGCTCACAGTATATACTGTGCCCACTTGCCCAGTGGCACCACTCATATCTTGTGTAATAGTAGTGTAAGTGTACATTTAAAAAAAAAAAATAATTTTTGGACTGTGAAACATTAGTCTGCTTTTTTGTGTCAGGCTCACAGCGTATACTGTGCCCACTTGCCCAGTGCCACCACTCATATCTTGTTTAATAGTAGTGTAAGTGTACATTTAAAAAAATAAAAACTTTTTGGACTGTGAAACATCAGTCTGCTTTTTTGTGTCAGGCTCACAGGGTGCCCAGTGCCACCACTCATATCTTGTCATACCTGATGTTTTTAAAGCAAGTTATTCCAAACAATTTAGGAATGTTAGGTGATTTATGCCCTTTATGGATTAAAACCAGACTCTGCATCAACTATGTAATTTTCCGTGGGAGTTTTGCCATGGATCCCCCTCTGCATGCCACAGTCCAGGTGTTAGTCCCCTTGAAACAACTTTCCCATCACTATTGTGGCCAGAAAGAGTCCCTGTGGGTTTTAAAATTCACCTGCCAATTGAAGTCTATGGGGGTTCGCCGGTTCGCGAACTTTTGCGGGGGTTCGCGTTCGCAATTCGCGAACCCAAATTTTTAGGTTCGCAACATCACTAAATATAGGTACATTAAAATGCGGGGAGGGTAGCATGATTAACAGTGACAGGGAGAAGGCTGATATACTAAACCAGTTTTTTTCTTCAGTATACACAAGAGAGGAACCATTGGATGATACTTTGGAACAAAATAGAACATGCCAGCCCATACCATTAATTGGGTTATGTATAGAGGATATCAGGAACAAGTTGGATAATATTAAGGTAAATAAAACTCCAGGCCCAGATGGAATACACCCAAGGGTGTTGAGGGAGCTTAGCACTGCTATAGACAAACATCTACTCTTAATTTTTCAAGACTCATTATCCTCAGGCATGGTACCCAAGGATTGGCGTAAAGCTGATGTGGTGCCACTCTTCAAAAAGGGAAGTAGGGATGATCCAGGAATCTATAGACCAGTTAGTCTGACATCAATAGTGGGGAAGATATTTGAAGGGATTATAAGGGATTATATTGATGAGCATATTTCGTGTAAACAAGATTATGAGTTCTAATCAGCATGGTTTTATGAGAAATAGATCATGTCAAACTAATCTAATTCGATTCTATGAGGAAGTAAGTAAAAATATAGATAAAGGGGAATCAGTTGATGTGATATACTTAGATTTTGCAAAGGCGTTTGATACAGTGCCACATGAGAGATTAATGCACAAAATTAAGGGACTGGGAATAGCTGAAAATGTTAGTTTGTGGATAAATAACTGGATAAAAGATAGGGAGCAACGAGTAGTAATAAATGGATAATACTCAGATTGGACAAAGGTAATCAGTGGAGTACCCCAGGGATCAGTGCTGGGCCCTATTCTTTTTAATATTTTTATAAATGACTTGGAGCTAGGATTAAATAGCAACATCTCTATTTTTGCAGATGATACTAAGTTAAGTAAGGTCATTAGGTCAGAGCAGGATGAACTTTCGTTACAAAGGGACCTGCAAAAATTAGAAGTATGGGCAGGTAAATGGAAAATGAGATTTAATACGGGAAAATGCAAGGTAAGTAAAAATAAGCAGGCAACGTATTATTTAAATGGAACAAGACTTAGCCAAACACAGGAGGAAAGGGATTTGGGAGTAGTAATAGATAACAAGCTAAAGATGGGTGCACAATGCAGGGCAGCAGCTTTAAAGGCTAATAAGTTACTAGCATGTATTAAAAGAGGCATTGACTCAGGGAGGAAAGCATAATTCTGTCACTATTTAAAGCCCTGGTAAGACCTCACCTTGAGTATGGAGTGCAGTTCTGGGGACCGATCGCAAAAAAAGATATTGCAGAACTAGAAAAAGTTCAGAGAAGGGCCACAAAGCTAATAAGGGGATTGGAGAATTTAACCTATGAGGAGAGGCTAGCCAAACTGGGTCTGTTTTCTTTAGAAAAAAGGCGCTTAAGAGGTGACATGATTACTTTATATAAATATATTCAAGGCCCATATACAGAGATGGCAGAAGCGCTGTTTATTCCAAGAAAATTGTTTGTGACCAGTGGTCACAATTTAAGGTTGGAGGAAAGGAGATTTAATCCCATGCAACGGAAACGTTTTTTTCACTGTAAGAGCAATAACATTTTGGAACTCATTACCAAAGGAGGTAGTGAATGCCAATACCCTAGATACATTTAAAAATTATTTGGATACATTTCTGTCTATAAACAAAATTCATGGATATGATTGCTAGTATTAAATGGGTCACCTTTTAGTGGGATTATTTAAGCTTAACTGGAGCTTTTTGTATATATTTTAGATTTCTATAGGTTGAACTCGATGGACTTTGGTCTTTTTTCAACCTCATCTACTATGTTACTATGTTACTATGTCCACATACCTAATCCACATTAGGATAGATTTATCAAAGACATCACTGTACTCTTCAAAGATTTCATGCTCCCAGGCTCCCAGATGTAAACAAGTTAAAGGAGAACACATTATTATTTAATATAAATCTAAGCAGGTTGAGTACAAATTCAGTATGCTTGTCAAATCTGGTACCTCTTGTTTCAAGGAAAACCCTTACAGCTTCTATTCCAACTGTGTGGTATATAGAAGAGTACAGTTTCTCAACATCAAGGGATACTAATAGAGTGCTTTCTGACACGATTATACCATCTAATTTCTTTTAAAGGACACCTGTGTCTTTAACATAGGAGGGTAGGTTAGCTAGGAATGGGCGTAAAATGAAATCTACATATTGTCCAATCTTTTCGGTTATACTCCCAGTCCCAGAGACAATCGGTCTACCCGGGGGATTTGTCATGTTTTTATGAAACTTGGGAATGGTGCAGAACACCGGCATTTTTGGAAAGTCAGGGTACATAAATTTTAATTCTTGCTGAGAAATAAGTCCCCCCCATTTTGCCTCATTCAACAGTTTGAAAAGATCTGATTGAATTTTTCTAGTGGGATTATTGCTCAACTTTGTGTATTGTTCTTATATACCCAGCTGTCTTTTTACTTCAATTACATATTTCACCTCATCCATGAGAACCAGGTTCCCACCCTTGTCCGCCTGTTTTATTATTACATTAGTCGCCTGTGTTAGCTCTCTTAGGGCTTGTCTTTCTTTCCAGGTCAAGTTATCCCCAGTTCCACATTTCTCTGTTAAACTTTCTATTTCTTTTTCTACTGCTTTCACAAATAGATTAACAGATGGAACTTGGGATAAGATTGGCATGAAAGTGGACCTAATTTTAAAGGGGGTAGACAATTCAGAGTGGCTTACCGGATCTATTTCTTCACATGCTAGGGTTTAAAGGATCTCAAGTGTTTCCTTATCCTACTTTGCTAGAGTTTGCTTTTCTACTTCTGACTTCCTCATCATTTGTGTTAATACTAGCTTTCTGGCAAATAAATATAGGTCTTTTATGACTTCAAATTTGTCTAATTGATTTGTAGGACAAAAGGATAGACCTTTCCTAGACAAGCTAATATGTGCTACATTTAATTTAAAGGAAGACAGGTTAATCACTTGTAACTCCTCCCCTTTATAGTGACCAAGTAACCCCTTTGGTATCTCCTCCAAGGTCTCCCCCTGTTCACAAATCTCTCGTCTGAATAATATTCTCTCTTCCCCCTCTGCTGTCTGGTTTGGTATCTCCTCTCGTCTGTAGATGAGGTTTTTGTATATATTTATGTGTATATATGTATTTCTATGTTAAAGTTTTTCGCGGGCCTTTTTTTTTTTTAACACCTGAGACCGCATATTTTTTAGCCCTAATAATATTTTAATGCAATTTCTTTTTCATGTATTTTTTTTATCAGACAGTGTTATAATGAGTGTAAATGTAATTTTTAGAAACACAAATTTTATCTTAAGAAATGTTTATGTCGCTACGTAATGTTCTTTATGTAAAACAGAGACACCTACATTATAATTCAAGGTCTAAAAAAATCCCAAAGATTTTACACGATTTCTCTCCATCCCAGCGAGGTTTAGAATATCAAGCTCCCAGGCCCTAAAGATCAAAAACTCACCAGCATGGAGAGAAATCGCACAAAATCTTTGGGATTTTTGAGACCTTATATTTCCTCTCATAAAGAAAACTATATAGCGACATAAATACATTTTTTCAGGGGTCTCGCTGTACTGACGAGACTTGTTAGATCATCCCGCCTGCGCGGAGAGCTTTAGATCAACAGGCCTTAAGTACTGAGAAAAGATATGGAGGATTAGGACTAATTATAAAGATAGTCTCTCCTAGCAAACTGAGCCAATTTGATTAGGTTGTGGTTTAATTTATCAGAAACAACTGTTTCATATAGAAAATATACCCAAAGAAACCATTGTCTATATATTTTAAACTCTGCAGCTGGTATAACAAGTCATTGTAAATACATCAAGGGAAACACATTTTAAAGTACACCTAAAAATGGCATAAGTGTGTTTTGTCTATGAACAGAATCAACAGTGTGAAAATTAAACCAATTTTCTGGTTTCTGACGTCCTGTATGAGCAGTCTCAACGATTACAATTTTTTTAACGTTGGTTAATATTTCTAGTGTTAATGGGATTAGTGCATGGATTAACCTTGGACTTGTAATAAACAAAGATGCACCCATTGGCCTGAATACCCAGGATCCTGATCTTCCTATGACAGAGAGCTGCCTTTACTCCCCTTGGAGTACTTTTTTGGACTTTTTCATATGTTTACCATTTCTTGTTTATTAATGATTTGGTAATAATTTGGTTCGTTTTATGTTATAGCATACAGTATTTGTGAAGAGTGCCCCCTAGAGGAAAAGTGTGCATGCACATTTTTTTTCGTTTCTTTTACTTGTAATAAACACTTTGAATTATTATTGTCATTGAAAGTACAGGGAGTGTTTGTTATTGTGGATTTGCGCAAACGTGATTTACTACAGGTTCTAGTGGTAAAAATATTATGACCTTCCACTTATGCATACGCACTTATAGCAACAACAATTGCGCTCCTTTCTAATCTAGGCCACAATAGTATCTTTACTAAAATGCTTAAATGTGCAAAATGCCTGGAAACAACTGGAGGCTCCAAAACAAACTGAATGGTTTAAAATGGAGTCATACACCTTAGCTCTAGAAAAACTGTATTATTGTGAAATGGAAAGAGAGGACAACTTTGCTATAATAAAGGGATAGGAGAAAAAACTTAATTTATTCTTAACTGATACATTTCTTTCTTTCTTGGTGGCGATAGCCCAAGAAAATCTTTACTTGTGGGAATTCATCTCCTGGCCAACAGGAGGAGGTAAAACACCCACAACAAAACTTTAAGAATCAGTCCTACTTCCCTTTCCCTCCCAGTAGTACATATAGCCAAGAAAATGCGGGTAAAGATAGTAGGGTAAAGAGGTGCAAACTAGAAATGCAGCCAACTAGTATAAAATGGGCAGTTTCATGGACTATCACCACCAAGAAATTAATTTATCAGGTAAGAATAAATTGTGTTTTCTTTCTAAGTTGGTGATAGTCCACACAAATATCAAAGCTGTGAAGTCCACCTAGGAAAACAGATGGGAACATAAGGAAAGCAGACACCTACAGTGGGTATTGAAAAACAATCACCCCCCTTGAAAATAATCACATTTTGCTGCTTTGCAGCCTGCAATAAAGACAGACACATATTTTTTTATCCAGTTGTAATTACTCAGTGCAATTTATAATATCCAAGTGAAAGAAATAACACCAGCATGTCAGGCAAAAATAAGACAGAGTCTGAGTTGGAAAAAGGATAACCTCCTCCTAAAATTACTTGTAAACCCAATCAGGTGTAGATAATCACCTCAATGGCACACACAAAGCCATTTGACCTACAACTGTGATCAGCTGTGGGCATATAGATTAACTCAGCATGAAAAAGGCTTTCCTGGAGCATCTCAGTCCCTGGTAGTGCAACTGAAGCAAACAATCAACTATGGGTCTCAAGGCACTGTCAATCTCCAGGATAATGTTGTGGACAGGCACAAGTCAGGAGATGGATACAAGAAAATATCAAAGGCTTTATCAATGAATAGAAACACCGTGAAGTCTATTATTAAGAAGCGGAAGGTATTTGGTACAACACAGACCCTCTCTGGATCAGGACGTAGCTTCAAACTGGATGTAAGAGCCAGGAGGAAACTGGTCAGAGAGGCTACCAAGAGGCCCACAGCAACTCTGAAGCAGTTGCAGGAATTTAAGACTATGAGGCGTATTTATCAAGTCGTCAACTGCAAATACGCTGGAATTCCACAGCGTAATTGTGGCGAGCCTGTTTCACCCTATTTATCAAAGCCTACAGACCGGCAAAAGTTGAAATTTGTGGCGTAACATATGATCCGCCGGTCTCAGTCTGACACAGATCGATGCTTACGTCATTACAGATGTTCCTAATACAAATTCGGCACTATCTGGCAACTTTTGCAAGTTATCAAACTGGTACGCTTGCCGCTATTCCGGCCCAGCGTACCTGGTTTTCAATCCGCCACCCTGGAGGCCGAGGGTGCCATAAGAATCAATGGGAGTCTGAAAGCAGCGAAAGCTTATGTTCGCTGCTGCCCGATATCCCATTGATTTCTATGCTAGAATAAATGTTACGTTTGCACCTAACACCCTAACATAACTCCCAAGTCTAAACACCCCTAATCTGTCGCCCCCAACATCGCCGCCACCTAAATAAAGTTATTAACCACTATCCCGCTGCTCCCCGACACCGCCACAACTAAATAAATATATTAATAACCAAATAGTGAAGCCAAAGCTTCAAGATAGAGAAAGTGCGCTAACAAGCTGAAAGTATACACACCATATAAGGAATTGAAGTGAAAATTTAATAAACATATAGAATAAGATACACAAATATATACACTAAAAATAGGGACGTCTCCCTGTAATGTAAATACAACTAGGAAAAAATCCTAATGAAAAAACAGGTTAAAACCTATAAATGATGAATAATGCAGATACTAATTGATAATCTATGACATAAAAAAGATATAGCATAAAAATGATAATTAAAAGATATGGCATAACAGTGATATCATAAAATAAAACTTAAAAGACAAGCACCAAGTTCATATGTATCAACACAGTGCAGGTGGCCGTATGCAAATGAATGCCGATATTGGAACAGTGGAAAGAAAATAACGGCTTGTACCACAAATAGATACAGTTTACTGTACCGTAAGTCAAGAGAGTGTTCAAAGGGTGTTACCGAGGAGAAGAAATCCTTCGGTCAAGGCTTGGACCGCAGCTGCAGTAACTGCCGTTCCTGGAGATAGAAGTGTGCAAACCTCTGCACATGTGAGTCGGCGTCTGACGTCACAGGCTTCTCATCGGCTCCCCTCAGGGTGTTACTCGCTGCTCCAGCAGCGTAAAGGAAAAGCAGCTGATTGCTGTGTCCTGGTGGGAACTTTCTGTGAAGGCAGACTTGGCTGCTGTAGGTATGTTTAATGATCCAATACAATAGTGGGGCACAAGTTATCCCTCACCTTGGGATATTCAAAGATGCTGGTAACCCGGGTTTAAAGTTGCAGTACAGGCTGTACTGAAATATCCCTTGCTGTTTCAAAGTCAAATAAATATATTAACCACTATCCCGCCGCTCCCGGACCCCACCACAACTAAATAAAGTTATTAACCCCTATCCCGCCGCTGCCGGACCCCACCACAACTAAATAAAGTTATTAACCCCTATCCCGCCACTCACAGAACCCACCGGAACTAAATAAAGTTATTAACCCTATCCCGCCACTCCCAGAGCCCACCACGCTAAATAAAGTTATTAACCCCTATAACGCCGCTCCCAGAGCCCCCCACTGCTAAATAAAGTTATTAACCCCTATCCTGCCGCTCCCGGACCCCGCCGCAACTAAATAAATGTATTAACCCCTAAACCCCTGGCCTCCCACATCACTACCACTTACTACACCTATTAACCCCTAAACCGCCAGCCCCCGACATCGCCATAAACTAAATTAAGCTATTAACCCCTAAACCTAACAACCTGCTAACTTTACATTAAATATTAATAATTATAATAAATTTAAACTTACCTTTAGAATTCAAATAAACTATATTAAACTATTAATTAACCTACCCTAACTATTATACTAAAATTAAATTAAACTATATTAAACTATTAATTAATCTACCATAACTATTATACTAAAAATACATTAAACTATATTAAACTATTAATCTACCCTAACTATTATACTAAACTTTAAATTACATTAAACTATTCATTAACCTACCCTATTATACTAAAATTACATTAAACTACAAATTAAATTAACTATATTATATATTTAAAAACCTAACCCTACTCAAATTATTTAAATCTACTATTAAAAATTACTAAGTTACAAAAATTTAACAGCTAAGTTACACAAAATAAAAAACACTAAGGCCTAGATTTGGAGTTCGGCGGTAGCCGTCAAAACCAGCGTTAGAGGCTCCTAACGCTGGTTTTGGCCGCCCGCTGGTATTTGGAGTCAGTGATTAAAGGGTCTAACGCTCACTTTTCAGCCACGACTTTTCCATACCGCAGATCCCCCTACGCCATTTGCGTAGCCTATCTTTTCAATGGGATCTTTCTAACGCTGGTATTTAGAGTCGTTTCTGAAGTGAGCGTTAGAGCTCTAACGACAAGATTCCAGCCGCCTGAAAATAGCAGGAGTTAAGAGCTTTCTGGCTAACGCCGGTTCATAAAGCTCTTAACTACTGTACCCTAAAGTACACTAACACCCATAAACTACCTATGTACCCCTAAACCGAGGTCCCCCCACACCGCCGCCACTCGATTAAAATTTTTAACCCCTAATCTGACGACCGCCACCTACGTTATACTTATGTACCCCTAATCTGCTGCCCCTAACCCCGCCGACCCCTGTATTATATTTATTAACCCCTAACCTGCCCCCCACAACGTCGCCGCCAGCTACTTAAAATAATTAACCCCTAATCTTCCGACCGCAAAGCGCCGCCACCTACGTTATCCCTATGTACCCCTAATCTGCTACCCCTAACACCGCCGACCCCTATATTATATTTATTAACCCCTAATCTGCCCCCCTCAACGTCGCCGACACCTGCCTACACTTATTAACCCCTAATCTGCCGAGCGGACCTGAGCGCTACTATAATAAAGTTATTAACCCCTAACCCGCCTCACTAACCCTATCATAAATAGTATTAACCCCTAATCTGCCCTCCCTAACATCGCCAACACCTAACTTCAATTATTAACCCCTAATCTGACTTACCGGAGCTCACCGCTATTCTAATAAATTGATTAACCCCTAAAGCTAAGTCTAACCCTAATACTAACACCCCCCTAAGTTAAATATAATTTAAATCTAACGAAATAAATTAACTCTTATTAAATAACTTATTCCTATTTAAAGCTAAATACTTACCTGTAAAATAAATCCTAATATAGCTACAATATAAATTATAATTATATTATAGCTATTTTAGGATTAATATTTATTTTACAGGCAACTTTGTAATTATTTTAACCAGGTACAATAGCTATTAAATAGTTAAGAACTATTTAATAGTTACCTAGTTAAAATAATAACAAATTTACCTGTAAAATAAATCCTAACCTAAGATATAATTAAACCTAACACTACCCTATCAATAAATTAATTAAATAAACTACCTACAATTACCTACAATTAACCTAACACTACACTATCAATAAATTAATTAAACACAATTGCTACAAATAAATACAATTAAATAAACTAGCTAAAGTACAAAAAATAAAAAATCGGAACAGCCAATAGAATGCGAGCTCAATCTGATTGGCTGATCGGATCAGCCAATCGGATTGAACTTGATTCTGATTGGCTGATTCCATCAGCCAATCAGAAAATTCCTACCTTAATTCCGATTGGCTGATAGAATCCTATCAGCCAATCGGAATTCGAGGGACGCCATCTTGGATGACGTCCCTTAAAGGAACCGTCATTCATCGGGAGACAACGGAAGAAGAGGATGGATCCGCGTCGCCTGCTTCAAGATGGACCCGCTCCGCACCGGATGGAAGAAGATTGAAGATGCCGCTTGGAGAAGATGTTTGCCGGTCCGGATGTCCTCTTCTTGCCGGATAGGAGGAAGACTTTGGAGCCTCTTCTGGACCTCTTCAGCACCTGATGATGGATCGCCAACCCCCGCTTGGGTTGGATGAAGATGTTGGAGCCAGGACGGATCGGTGAACCTGGTATGGTGAAGACAAGGTAGGAAGATCTTCAGGGGCTTAGTGTTAGGTTTATTTAAGGGGGGTTTGGGTTAGATTAGGGGTATGTGGGTGGTGGGTTGTAATGTTGGGGGGGGTATGGTATGTTTTTTTTTACAGGCAAAAGAGCTGAAATCCTTGGGGCATGCCCCGCAAAGGGCCCTGTTCAGGGCTGGTAAGGTAAAAGAGCTTGTAACTTTTTTAATTTAGAATAGGGTAGGGAATTTTTTATTTTGGGGGGCTTTGTTATTTTATTAGGGGGCTTAGAGTAGGTGTAATTAGTTTAAAATTGTTGTAATATTTTTCTTATGTTTGTAAATATTTTATTATTTTTTGTAACTTAGTTCTTTTTTATTTTTTGTACTTTAGCTAGTTTATTTAATTGTATTTATTTGTAGCAATTGTGTTTAATTAATTTATTGATAGTGTAGTGTTAGGTTAATTGTAGGTAATTGTAGGTAGTTTATTTAATTAATTTATTGATAGGGTAGTGTTAGGTTTAATTATATCTTAGGTTAGGATTTATTTTACAGGTAAATTTGTTATTATTTTAACTAGGTAACTATTAAATAGTTCTTAACTATTTAATAGCTATTGTACCTGGTTAAAATAATTACAAAGTTGCCTGTAAAATAAATATTAATCCTAAAATAGCTATAATATAATTATAATTTATATTGTAGCTATATTAGGATTTATTTTACAGGTAAGTATTTAGCTTTAAATAGGAATAATTTATTTAATAAGAGTTAATTTATTTCGTTAGATGTAAATTATATTTAACTTAGGGGGGTGTTAGTATTAGGGTTAGACTTAGCTTTAGGGGTTAATACATTTATTATAGTAGCGGTGAGGTCCGCTCGGCAGATTAGGAGTTAATAAGTGTAGGCAGGTGTCGGCGACGTTGAGGGGGGCAGATTAGGGGTTAATAAATATAATATAGGGGTCGGCGATGTTAGGGCAGCAGATTAGGGGTACATAGGGATAACGTAGGTTGCGGCGGTTTACGGAGCGGCAGATTAGGGGTTAAAAAAAATATGCAGGGGTCAGCGATAGCGGGGGTGGCAGATTAGGGGTTAATAAGTGTAAGGTTAGGGGTGTTTAGACTCGGGGTACATGTTAGGGTGTTAGGTGCAGACGTAGGAAGTGTTTCCCCATAGGAAACAATGGGGCTGCGTTAGGAGCTGAATGCTGCTTTTTTGCAGGTGTTAGGTTTTTTTTCAGCTCAAACAGACCCATTGTTTCCTATGGGGGAATCGTGCACGAGCACGTTTTTGAGGCCGGCCGCGTCCGTAAGCAACTCTGGTATCGAGAGTTGCATTTGTGGTAAAAATGCTCTACGCTCCTTTTTTGGAGCCTAACGCAGCATTTGATTAAACTCTCGATACCAGAGTTAAATTTATGGTGCGGCCAGAAAAAAGCCCGCGGAGCGTTAACAGCCCTTTTACCGCCGAACTCCAAATCTAGGCCTAAGTTACAAAAAATAAAAAACACTGTTACAAAACAAACAAACACTAAATTACACAAAATAAAAAATAAATTATCAAATATTTAAACTAATTACACCTAATCTAAGAGCCCTATGAAAATAAAAAAGCCCCCCAAAATAAAAAAAAACCTAGCCTACAATAAACTACCAATGGCCCTTAAAAGGGCCTTTTTCGGGGCATTGCCCCAAAGAAATCAGCTCTTTTAACTGTAAATAAAAATCCAAACACCCCCCAACAGTAAAACCCACCACCCACACAACCAAACCCCCCAAATAAAAACCCTATCTAAAAAAACCTAAGCTCCCCATTGCCCTGAAAAGGGCATTTGTATGGGCATTGCCCTTAAAAGGGCAGTTAGCTCTTTTTCACTGCCAAAAGTCCCTAACCTAAAAATAAAACCCACCCAATAAACCTTTAAAAACAAAAATAACACTAACCCCCGAAGATCCACTTACAGTTTTTGAAGACCCAACATCCATCCTCAACGAAGCGGCAGAAGTCCTCAGCGGGGGGCTTTTTTATTTTCATAGAGCTCTTAGATTAGGTGTAATTAGTTTAAATATTTGATAATTTATTTTTTATTTTGTGCAATTTAGTGTTTGTCTTTTTTTGCAACTTAGTTTTTGTTATTTTGTGTAACTTAGTTGTTATTTTTTTGTAACTTAGTAATTCTTTATAGTAGATTTAAATAATTTGAGTAGGGTTAGGTTTTTAAATATGTAGGGCCCGATCCGATATGCAGCGTCACCCGCAAAAGCCGGCGATGCCGAATTTTGCGCGGGTTTGGTATCCTATATACGGCGTAACCTAGAAGTTACGCTCGTATATTTCTGCCTTCGCCCGTAGTTTTTTGGGCCATAGACAGGTATACCAAACCCGCGCAGTTTGGTATCCAATATACAGCGTAAGGACTTACGTGGCGAAAATGGAGAACTCTTACTCCATTTTCACCTCGCCACAAAATGCAGCCGTAGTAAGCCTTACGCTGTCTATTGGAGCCCCGTAACTCCCTAAACTACCTACTAAATAAAACCTAACAACTAACGCATGCGCAATGTCTATCTACCTGTCAACCGCGATCCCCCGCCGCAATCCCTAATAAAGTATTTAACCCCTAAACCGCCGCTCCCGGACCCCGCCACCACCTACATTAAAAGTATAACCCCCTAATGTGATCCCCCTACACCGTTGCCACCTATATTAAACACATTAACCCCTAATTTAATCCCCCTACACCGCCGCCACCTAAATTAAACACATTAACCCCTAATCTAATCCCCCTACACCACCGCCAGCTATATTAACTATATTAACCCTAATTATATTAGGGTTAATATAGTTAATATAGTTATTATATATATTAACCCTAATTATATTAGGGTTAATATAGTTAATATCGTTATTATATTATATATATATATATATATATATATATATATATATATATATATATTAAGTATAATAACCCTATCTAACTCTAACATCCCTAACTAAATTCTTATTAAAATAAATCTAATTAATATTAATATTATTAATTAAGATATTCCTATTTAAATCTAAATACTTACCTATAAAATAAACCCTAAGATAGCTACAATGTAATTAATAATTACATTGTAGCTATTTTAGGGTTTATATTTATTTTACAGGTAACTTGGTATTTATTTTAACTAGGTACAATAGCTATTAAATAGTTAATAACTATTTAATAGCTACCTAGTTAAAATAATTACCAATTTACCTGTAAAATAAATCCTAACCTAAGTTACAAATACACCTACACTATCAATAAATTAAATAAACTACAAATGTCTAAACTAAAATACAATTAAATAAACTAAACTAAATTACAAAAAAACCCAAACACTAAATTACAAAAAATAAAAAAAGATTACAAGATTTTTAATCTAATTACACCTATTCTAAGCCCCCTAATAAAATAATAAAGCCCCCAAAATAAAAAAATGTCCCTATCCTATTCTAAATTAAAAAGTTAACAGCTCTTTTACCTTACCAGCCCTTAAAAGGGCCTTTTGCAGGGCATGCCCCAAAGAAAACAGCTCTTTTGCCTGTAAAAAAACACACAATACCACCCCCCAACATTACAACCCACCACCCACATACCCCTATTCTAAACCCACCCAAACCCCCCTTAAAAAACCTAACACTACCCCCCTGAAGATCTCCCTACCTTGTATTCACCCAGCCGGGCAGAACTCTTCATCCGATCCGGGCGATGTCTTCAATCAAGCGGCAGAGAAGTCTTCTGGTGATGTCTTCAATCAAGCGGCAAAGAAGAAGTCTTCATCCCGGCGATGTCTTCAAGCAAGCGGCAGAGAAGTCTTCTTCCATCCGGCGATGTCTTCAAGCAAAGCGGCATCTTCAATCTTCTCTCTTCGCTCCTTCGCTGTGGAGCATCCATCCGGAATGACGACTGAACGAGGAATGAGGTACTTTTAAATGATGTCATCCAAGATGGCTTCCGTCGAATTCCGATTGGCTGATAGGATTCTATCAGCCAATCGGAGTTAAGGTAGAAAAATCTGATTGGCTGATTGAATCAGCCAATCAGATTCAAGTTCAGCCAATTGGATTGAACTTGAATCTGATTGGCTGATTGAATCAGCCAATCAGATTTTTCTACCTTAATTCCGATTGGCTGATAGAATCCTATCAGCCAATCGGAATTCAACGGACGCCATCTTGGATGACGTCATTTAAAGGTACCTCATTCCTCGTTCAGTCGTCGTGCCGGATGGATGCTCTGCGGCAGAGGAGCGAAGAAAGAAGATTGAAGATGCCGCTTTGCTTGAAGACATCGCCGGATGGAAGAAGACTTCTCTGCCGCTTGCTTGAAGACATCGCCCTGATGGAAGAAGACTTCTCTGCCGCTTGCTAGAAGACATCGCCCAGATGGAAGAAGACTTCTCTGCCGCTTGATTGAAGACATCGCCCGGATCGGATGAAGAGTTCTGCCCGGCTGGGTGAAGACAAGGTAGGGAGATCTTCAGGGGGGTAGTGTTAGGTTTTTTAAGGGGGGTTTGGGTGGGTTTAGAATAGGGGTATGTGGGTGGTGGGTTGTAATGTTGGGGGGTGGTATTGTGTTTTTTTTTACAGGCAAAAGAGCTGTTTTCTTTGGGGCATGCCCCACAAAAGGCCCTTTTAAGGGCTGGTAAGGTAAAAGAGCTGTTAACTTTTTTAATTTAGAATAGGATAGGGAATTTGTTTTATTTTGGGGGCTTTATTATTTTATTAGGGGGCTTAGAATAGGTGTAATTAAAAATCTTGTAATCTTTTTTTATTTTTTGTAATTTAGTGTTTGTTTTTTTTTGTAATTTAGTTTAGTTTATTAATTGTATTTTAGTTTAGACATTTGTAGTTTATTTAATTTATTGATAGTGTAGGTGTATTTGTAACTTAGGTTAGGATTTATTTTACAGGTAAATTGGTAATTATTTTAACTAGGTAGCTATTAAATAGTTATTAACTATTTAATAGCTATTGTACCTAGTTAAAATAAATACCAAGTTACCTGTAAAATAAATATAAACCCTAAAATAGCTACAGTACCTTACCTATAGCTACAGCTACAGTACCTTACCTATAAAATAAACCCCAAGTAGCTATCTTGGGGTTTATTTTATAGGTAAGTATTTAGATTTAGATTGGAATATTTTAATTATTAATATTAATATTAATTATATTTATTTTAATAAGAATTTAGTTAGGGATGTTAGAGTTAGATAGGGTTATTATACTTAATATATATATAATATAATAACGATATTAACTATATTAACCCTAATATAATTAGGGTTAAAATAGTTATTATATATAATATAATAACTATATTAACTATATTAACCCTAATATAATTAGGGTAAATATAGTTAATATAGCTGGCGGCGGTGTAGGGGGATTAGATTAGGGGTTAATGTGTTTAATATAGGTGGCAGCGATGTAGGGGGATTAAATTAGGGGTTAATGTGTTTAATATAGGGGGCGGCGGTGTAGGGGGATTAAATTAGGGGTTTATATTTTTATAAGTCGCACTGAGTAATTACAACTGGATAAACAAAAATTGTGTCTGTCTTTATTTCAGAGCTATCTAGCAAGCTCCCTCCCAGCAACTGGACAACACAGAGAACTCCAGCATGTCAGCACTCCTGCATCCTCAGTACAAATTACCACCTTTTCGCTCTTACCATATCTCCGACCAGCAACTCTGACAGGCTCAGCTGTGGATATTAGTTAAACAGAAGACTGCATATAGCGGTATGGATGTATAGTTTCTGGAACTATGTCAGTTTCCAAACCAAATTAATGAACCGCTCTAGTTCATAGGATCAAACAAAAAACTTTAATGAAAACAACGCATTTCTCAGTCTCAGAATGACCGTTTCATCAGATATTTTTTTTTTTGAGTTTTATACCATCAATCATATTGGAATAATACCTTTGTATTGGAACTGGTATTTGGATCACAGAATTTGTTTTGGATTCATTGATTGCCACATTATAAATAACACTTACACTGTATTTATTTGAAACACAGGATTATTGAATATCCATAATTTTATTTTTAATTGCATATTTTGACTTTATATCATTATTTAATTTGGTTCAAAACTTTTATATATCAATCACATTTGAAAAAAATCTTTGATAGGTTGAGCGCCCCCATATTTGTTGTTTATTTATTTTAACTATTTTTTTATAACACCTTCTTTACTAGAGAATGACACCCGAACAAGCTCTGTAATAATATGAACAGCGCATAAACAACGAACTTCCGCCGCCCTTTTAGCGCTCACCCTGAATCCCTTGACTGGGAAAATGGCACAGTGCTTATTTCTTGAATAAATAACAAAATGGCAATAAGTTTAAGAGCAGTGAGGGACACCTTAAGGGGGTAATGTCCTTAAAAGGACATCATATAGGCTAATAAACACCCTAATATCCACACATATCAGCACACAACACTGATCATGATTCTATGTCTATAAGTCCAAGCTAACAAAGGGCTTGTAGAATATGGTATACACTACTTAGTGCCTGGGGGCTGTGACAGGGCACAGGCACTTACCAAGTAGCTGCCCAATCTTACCCTGAAAACCACCTGCAGATGCAGTAGATTGCCCATCTTGTACTGTAACTAACAGTAGAGGATATACGGAGGGAGTACATCTTCATAGCCAGACATGAGGAGGCTAAAGAACTATCCCAGCGACACCTTTGGCAGGCTTGTGACTCCATAGAAAAGATTTACATTGCACAGCCAGTACTCTCCTATGTTCCTCTCTTCCAGGAACTATCAATTGAGGGAAAACTTGGGATTAATATCCCTGCAAATCTTCAATGAATCCTGAATACCTCTATCCTTGCCTTCTCCTTGACAAGGCAAATAACTACTGGGAGGGAAAAGGAAATAGGAGGGATACAAAGTTATTTTGTGGGGTTTCTTTGCCTCCTCCTGGTGGCTAGGAGATGAATTCCCACAAGGATTTTCATGGACTAACACAACCTTAGAAAGAAAAACCTTCATACTGCATAATTTTTGGAGTTGAAACAGCTACCCTTCCCTATTCTTGTGAGGCAGCCCTGTCTTATGGGAATGTTATCAAGATGAGTATGTGAATATTCTATTGTGTTTATAAGTTTATATTGTGCTTTTTTGTGAAATACTGGACATGGATTTCGGGCAATAAACAATTACTATTTGTTTGTTTGTTTTTTGTCTTTTTATTTCTAGTCTCTTTGGAACACTGCTAAGGTGATATGATGTTTACTTTGTTATTATCTCATTTTCTATGTCTATAACACTGTTTAAAACATTAATGAAAACAATTTAACTCCAAAAAGCAGCACAACAAGGTCAAGATACCCTTTTAGAAACTAGAAACTATTTCAGTCTTTATCTAGGATAATACGTTCTTTTTGATGGTTTGAGGCAGGTAAATTCCTTAAAATATGGTTGCTCAACCAGTGACTGTGTCATTTGTGTAATAGAATCATATTTTATAAAATAACTGTTACAGCTAATAGTTGTGTCACAACTTTTGATTTTTATATATAATACGCAGCCCTGTTAGCCTGATGCATGTGTCCTACAAACCTAGGAGACAGGTCAGGTTAACCTATATCCTTTCACTTCTCTTAGCACCTGAAGCAAAACTGTACTATATAACTTATGAGGTTACCATTAACCTGTTGGGGTTCTACTACTAGACGGACTAGCCATAAATGCTCATCCAGCTCTTTCTTGCCTTTAAACATTCAACCTGCCCCACTAATAAGCTCCGTATTGGCCTCTAACACTGGTTTCCCCTCTACCACTTCTCTGACCATCCACAGACTCTGCCACATGTTTTACCACTTTCATGGATCTTTTTCACTGGCCAAACCAATATCACCTCTATCACAGGCTGGGGACTGTCATTCTCCACAAAACATAGCATAATCCACCTTAGAATTCTTTTTGTCCATTTAGTTGGTGTTTTTGATAGCAGAATTGACACAAATGTGCAGTTCATAGTGATGTCGCGAATTGTTCGCCGGCGAATAGTTCCCGGCGAACATAACATGTTTGCGTTCGCTGTGGCGGGCAAACATATGCAATGTTCGATCCGCCCCCTATTCGTCATCATTGAGTAATACTTTAACCATGTACCTCACAGTCTGCAGGCACATTCCAGCCAATCAGCAGCAGACCCTCCCTCCCAGACCCTCCTACCTCCTGGACAGCATCCATTTTAGATTCATTTGGAAGCTGCATTGTTAGTGAGAGGAGGGACAGTGTAGCTGCTGCTGATTTAGTAGGGAAATCTATAGCTAGGCTAGTGTATTCAGTGTCCACTACAGTCCTGAAGGACTCATCTGATCTCTGCTGTAAGGACAGCACCCCAAAAAGCCCTTTTTAGGGCAGCTTTTTTTTTTTTCCTGTGTAATCTAATTGCAGTTTCCTGCCTGCCAGCATGTGTGTCAGGCTCACACCGTATACTGTGCCCACTTGCCCAGTGCCACCACTCATATCTGGTGTAACAGTAGTGTAAACTTTTTTGACTGTGAAATATCAGTCTGCTTGTGTAATCTAATTGCAGTTGCGTGCCTGCCAGCGTGTGTGTCAGGCTCACAGCGTATACTGTGCCCACTTGCCCAGTGCCACCACTCATATCTGGTGTAACAGTAGTGTAAATTTAAAAAAAAAAACTTTTTTGACTGTGAAACATCAGTCTGCTTGTGTAATCTAATTGCAGTTGCCTGCCTGTCAGCGTGTGTGTCAGGCTCACAGCGTATACTGTGCCCACTTGCCCAGTGCCACCACTCATATCTTGTTTAATAGTAGTGTAAGTGTACATTTAAAAAAAAAAATTGGGACTGTGAAACATCAGTCTGCTTTTTTGTGTCAGGCTCACAGCGTATACTGTGCCCACTTGCCCAGTGTCACCACTCATATCTTGTTTAATAGTAGTGTAAGTGTACATTTAAAAAAAAAAAAAAAAACTTTTTTGACTGTGAAACATCAGTCTGCTTTTTTGTGTCAGGCTCACAGCGTATACTGTCCCCAGTTGCCCAGTGCCACCACTCATATCTTGTTTAATAGTAGTGTAAGTGTACATTTAAAAAAAAAAAAACTTTTTGGACTGTTAAACATCAGTCTGCTTTTTTGTGTCAGGCTCACAGCGTATACTGTGCCCACTTGCCCAGTGACACCACTCATATCTTGTTTAATAGTAGTGTAAGTGTACATTTAAATAAAAAAAAACTTTTTGGACTGTGAAAGATCAGTCTGCTTTTTTGTGTCAGGCTCACAGCGTATACTGTGTCCACTTGCCCAGTGGCACCACTCATCTTGTTTAATAGTAGTGTAAGTGTACATTTAAAAAAAAATGACAGGCAGAGGCAGGCCACCCCACAGGGGCCATCGTGGTCGTGGTGCTGTGATTCCCTTTGGCCCTAGAATAATGCCCAGTGTTCAGAGGCCACGTACCATGAACTCGAAAAGTTCTGAGGACATAGTTGACAGGCTAACACAGGACACCCAATCTTCTACAGCTTCCGCTTGGAACCTTGATGATTCCGAACCATCCTCCTCTAGCTTAGCTTCGGGCACCTCTCAAGTTACCACTCGCCCGCCTGCCGCCACCACCAACACTAGCACCACAGCCACTTCACTTGATCTGTCAGAGAAGTTATTTACACATCAGTTTGAAGAAATGAGTGATGCGCAACCATCATTGACAGAGGATGTAGATAACAGTGATATGTCTCAGTCAGGCAGCATTACAGACATGGACGTATGGTGTGATGATGATGATGTTGTACCCGCTGCTGCTTTCTTTGTTGAGTTGTCAGATACAAGTGAAGCAGTGGATGATGACGATGCATCCGTGGATGTCACGTGGGTGCTCGCTAGAAGTGAAGAAGAAGAGGGGAAAGTTCAGATGGGGAGACAGAGAGGAGGAGGAGGAGACGAGTTGGAAGCAGGGGGAGGTCGTCGCAAGGAGCTAGTGGCACAGTCAGACAGCATGCATCGGCACCCGGGGTCATCCAGACAGCACGCCAATCAACGCATGCTGTTGCCACCACCAGAATGCCATCATCGCAACACCCACCTAGGTACAACTGCTTTGCGAAGGCACATGATCGCACATCACAAACGCCTATGGGATCAACACATGAGTACAAGCAGCACACAAACTCAAAGCCGCCATCCTCCTCCTGGTCCAGCATCTTCAACCACGTCAACCACAGCTGTCCTCCTTGCCCCCTCTCAACCATCCGCCACTCCGTCTCTCGCCTTGAAAAGTTCCTGCTCATCAGCCCAAAGTCAGGTGTCTGTCAAGGACATGTTTGAGCGTAAGAAGCCAATGTCACAAAGTCACCCCCTTGCTCGGCGTCTGACAGCTGGCTTGTCTGAACTCTTAGCCCGCCAGCTTTTACCATACAAGCTGGTGAAGTCTGAGGCGTTCAAAAAATTTGTAGCTATTAGGACACCGCAGTGGAAGGTATCGGCCGAAATTTCTTTGCACAAAAGGCAATCCCCAACCAGTACTCAATTGTGCAAAAGGAAGTAATGGCATGTCTGACACACAGTGTTGGGGCAAGGGTCCATCTGACCACTGATACCTGGTCTGCAAAGCATGGTCAGGGCAGGTATATCACCTACACTGTGCATTGGGTAAACCTGCTGACGGCTACCAAGTATGGAATGCGTGGCTCTGCAGAAGAGTTGGTGACACCGTCACCTGCTGCCACCTCCTCTACTCCTCCTACTCCATCCTCTTCCAATACCTCCTCGGCTGAGTCCTCTTCTGCTGCTGCATCTTACTCCACATCAACGGCACCCCCCCCAGCTCCCCAGGTACTATTCCACATACCGGATACGGCAGTGTCACGCCGTATTGAGGTTGTCTTGCCTGAAAGCAGAGAGACACACCGGACCAGCACTCCTGTCCACCCTGAACGCACAGGTGGATCAGTGGCTGACTCCGCACCAACTGGAGATCGGCAAAGTGGTTTCTGACAAAGGAAGAAATTTGGTGGCGGCATTGAATTTGGGCAAGTTTACACATGTGCCGTGCATGGCACATGTGTGTAATCTGATCGTACAACGCTTTGTGCATAAGTACCCAGGCTTACAGGACGTCCTGAAGCAGGCCAGGAAGGTGTGTGGCCATTTCAGGCGTTCCTACACGGCCATGGCGCACTTTTCAGATATCCAGCGGCAAAACAACATGCCAGTGAGGCGCTTGATTTGCGACAGCCCGACACGTTGGAATTCAACACTCCTAATGTTCGACCGCCTGATCCAGATCTTTCCAAACTTTTCATATTGGTGACACACTTTTTAGACCTACATCATTTCGCGACACAGTAATTCAGTTGTACTAGCAAACAGGAGGTTAAACTAACTTGTTTTAAGATATACGGACACTTACATAAATTATATAATAACTAAATGTATTTACAAGTAACAGTATGTATGTGCAAGAATTCAAAAAAAGTTTAGTAACACCAATAGCTATTTACTATTTTAATGGGATGTATGAGGTTGATGGGATAAACACAGTTTCTGAATATTTAGTAGAATATTAGATAAAGACACTCGCATTTCATCATCAAGCATTTTTAAGCTTCCACTTCCTATCCATATATCAAGAGCAGGAGCAGCAATGCACTACTGGGAGCTAGCTGCAAAAAACTAAAAACACTTTGACTTCTGACTTCAGCTCAGCGTTAAAGCTGCTGCCCTCAGAGCTCTGCAAGTCCAACTGACTACTGCCCACGCTGCAAAAACACTGCTGTCCCACTCAGTGATTACACCTGCAGTCACAAGCCGATTGAGGAAACTACACGTTCCACCAGGAGCCAATGTGCCTCCAATAGAAATAGTTTCAGTTCCTGCTAAGCTGCGCCAATAGGTTAAGAAGATCTGTGACCCACTAGGTATCAATCACATGTCAACCACGTGATATGCAGGCAGAAAGTCGGAAACCAAAAGAAAAATTAAAGAGAAATTAAAAAATTTGTGCTGAAGCAGGGACACACCTACACACTGCCGCCGACACACTAAAGTGTCACAACACACAGTTTGGAAAGCACTGGCCTGATCCAACAAGAAAAAGCCGTTAACGACTATTTGTATGACCGGGGTGCTAGGACAGCCTCTGCGGAGCTGGGATTTTTATTGCCACGTTACTGGACACTCATGCGCAATGCCTGTGGACTCATGCGTCCTTTTGAGGAGGTGACAAACCTAGTCAGTAGCACCGAAGGCACCATCAGCGACATCATACCATTTGTTTTCTTCCTGGAGCGTGCCATGCGAAGAGTGCTGGATCAGGCCATAGATGAGTGTGAAGAGGAAGAGGAAGAGTTGTGGTCACCATCACCACCAGAAACAGCCTTATCAGCATTGCTTGCTGGACCAGCAACAACGCAGGAAGAGGATTGTGAGGAAGAGGAGTCAGAGGAGGAATGTGGCTTTGAGGAGGAGGAGGAGGAGGAAGACATCCCAGGGTGCTCGTTGTCACCTATCTGGTACCCGTGGTGTTGTACGTGGCTGGAGGGAAGAAGATACCTTCAGTGAGATCACTGAGGATGAGGAACGGGATATGAGTAGCTCGGCATCCAACCTTGTGCAAATGCGGTATTTCATGCTGTCGTGCCTGTTGAGGGACCCTCGTATAAAAAAGGAGAATGACCTGTACTGGGTTTCTACGCTACTAGACCCCCGGTATAAGCATAAAGTGCCTGAAATGTTACCAAATTACCGCAAGTCGGAAAGGATGCAGCAGTTCCAAAAGAAATTAAAAAGTATACTTTACACAGCGTATAAGGGTGATGTCACAGCACAACGGGAATCTAACAGGGGAAGAGGTGAAAGTAATCCTCCGACTCCCACAACCACGCCGGCAAGGACAGGACGCTTTACAGACAAGTTGTTGATGGAGGACATGCAGAGCTTTTAAGTCCTATGCATCGCCACAGCCCTTCGGGGTCCACCCTCAGAGAACGACTCGCTAAAAATGGTATTTTATCTCTGAATGCCGGATGACTTGCGTGACTTATCCGCCACCAACTAGGGTTCAAGCCACAATGTTTTAGGGCACTTTCTGCCTGGGAAACAAACATCATTTTTTCTGGCCGCTGCAACAATACCTAATTTTTTTTTTCTGGCCTCTGGTGCAGCACTGTGGCGTCAAAAACCAAACCAATAAAAAAGGCACATAACAGGGATTAAACTGATAGGAATAGTACTACTTAACACACCACTCCTATCTGGTGGCACATTAGATTGTACGTGCAGTGCCCCAAATTTGAAGTAGGAGGACCGATCAAGCATCTTTTTCCATCATCCGGTTCCTAAAATCCATGCCATATACACGTCCCCTGATAGGGGACGTAACAGGGATTAAACTGATAAGAATAGTACTACTTAACACACCACTCATATCTGGTGGCACAGTATATTGCACGTGCAGTGCCTCAAATTTGAAGTAGGAGGACGGACCAAGCATCTTTTTCCATCTCCCGGTTCCTAAACTCCATGCCATATACACGTCCCCTGATAGTGGACGTAACAGGGATTAAACTGATAAGAATAGTACTACTTAACACACCACTCATATCTGGTGGCACAGTAGATTGCACGCGCAGTGCCCCAAATTTGAAGTAGGAGGACCGACCAAGCATCTTTTTCCATCTCCCGGTTCCGAAAATCCATGCCATATACACGTCCCCTGATAGTGGACGTAACAGGGATTAAACTGATAAGAATAGTACTACTTAACACACCACTCATATTTGGTGGCACAGTAGATTGCACGCGCAGTGCCCCAAATTTGAAGTAGGAGGACCGACCAAGCATCTTTTTTCCATCTCCCGGCTCCGAAAATCCATGCCATATACACGTCCCCTTATAGGGTGCGTAACAGGGATTAAACTGATAAGAATAGTACTACTTAACACACCACTCATATCTGGTGGCACAGTAGATTGCATGCGCAGTGCCCCAAATTTGAAGTAGGAGGACCGACCAAGCATCTTTTTTCCATCTCCCGGCTCCGAAAATCCATGCCATATACACGTCCCCTGATAGGGTACGTAACAGGGATTAAACTGATAAGAATAGTACTACTTAACACACCACTCATATCTGGTGGCACAGTAGATTGCACGCGCAGTGCCCCAAATTTGAAGTAGGAGGACCGACCAAGCATCTTTTTCCATCTCCCGGTTCCGAAAATCCATGCCATATACACGTCCCCTGATAGGGGACGTAACAGGGATTAAACTGATCAGAATAGTACTATTTAACACACCACTCATATCTGGTGGCACAGTAGATTGCACGCGCAATGCCTCAAATTTGAAGTAGGAGGACCGACCAAGCATCTTTTTCTATCTCCCGGTTCCGAGAATCCATGACATATACACGTCACCTGATAGGGGACGTAACAGGGATTAAACTTATAAGAATAGTACTACTTAACACACCACTCATATCTGGTGGCACAGTAGATTGCAAGCGCAGTGCCCCAAATTTGAAGTAGGTGGAAGGACCAAGCATCTTTTTTGCATCTCCCGGCTCCGAAAATCCATGCCATATACACCTCCCCTGATAGGGTACGTAACAGGGATTAAACTGATAAGAATAGTACTACTTAACACACCACTCATATCTGGTGGCACAGTAGATTGCACGAGCAGTGCCCCAAATTTGAAGTAGGAGGACCGACAAAGCATCTTTTTCCATCTCCCGGTTCCGAAAATCCATGCCATATACACGTCCCCTGATAGGGTACGTAACAGGGATTAAACTGATAAGAATAGTACTACTTAACACACCACTCATATCTGGTGGCACAGTAGATTGCACGCGCAGTGCCCCAAATTTGAAGTAGGAGGACCGACCAAGCATCTTTTTTCCATCTCCCGGCTCCGAAAATCCATGCCATATACACGTCCCCTTATAGGGTACGTAACAGGGATTAAACTGATAAGAATAGTACTACTTAACACACCACTCATATCTGGTGGCACAGTAGATTGCATGCGCAGTGCCCCAAATTTGAAGTAGGAGGACCGACCAAGCATCTTTTTTCCATCTCCCGGCTCCGAAAATCCATGCCATATACACGTCCCCTGATAGGGTACGTAACAGGGATTAAACTGATAAGAATAGTACTACTTAACACACCACTCATATCTGGTGGCACAGTAGATTGCACGCGCAGTGCCCCAAATTTGAAGTAGGAGGACCGACCAAGCATCTTTTTTCCATCTCCCGGCTCCGAAAATCCATGCCATATACACGTCCCCTTATAGGGTACGTAACAGGGATTAAACTGATAAGAATAGTACTATTTAACACACCACTCATATCTGGTGGCACAGTAGATTGCACGCGCAATGCCTCAAATTTGAAGTAGGAGGACCGACCAAGCATCTTTTTCTATCTCCCGGTTCCGAGAATCCATGACATATACACGTCACCTGATAGGGGACGTAACAGGGATTAAACTTATAAGAATAGTACTACTTAACACACCACTCATATCTGGTGGCACAGTAGATTGCAAGCGCAGTGCCCCAAATTTGAAGTAGGTGGAAGGACCAAGCATCTTTTTTGCATCTCCCGGCTCCGAAAATCCATGCCATATACACCTCCCCTGATAGGGTACGTAACAGGGATTAAACTGATAAGAATAGTACTACTTAACACACCACTCATATCTGGTGGCACAGTAGATTGCACGAGCAGTGCCCCAAATTTAAAGTAGGAGGACAGACGAAGCATCTTTTTCCATCTCCCGGTTCCGAAAATCCATGCCATATACACGTCGCCTGATAGGGTACGTAACAGGGATTAAACTGATAAGAATAGTACTACTTAACACACCACTCATATCTGGTTGCACAGCAGATTGCACGCGCAGTGCCCCAAATTTGAAGTAGGAGGACCGACCAAGCATCTTTTTTCCATCTCCCGGCTCCGAAAATCCATGCCATATACACCTCCCCTGATAGTGTACGTAACAGGGATTAAACTGATAATAGTACTACTTAACACACCACTCATATCTGGTGGCACAGTAGATTGCACGAGCAGTGCCCCAAATTTGAAGTAGGAGGACCGACCAAGCATCTTTTTCCATCTCCCGGTTCAGAAAATCCATGCCATATACACGTCCCCTGATAGGGGACGTAACAGGGATTAAACTGATAAGAATAGTACTACTTAACACAACACTCATATCTGGTGGCACAGTAGACTGCACGGGCAGTGCCCCAAATTTGAAGTAGGAGGACCAACCTAGCATCTTTTTCCATCTCCCGGTTCCTAAAATCCATGCCATATACACGTCCCCTGATAGGGGATGTAACAGGGATTAAACTGATCAGAATAGTACTACTTAACACACCACTCATATCTGGTGGCACAGTAGATTGCACGCGCAGTGCCCCAAATTTGAAGTAGGAGGACCGACCAAGCATCTTTTTTCCATCTCCCGGTTCCGAAAATCCATGCCATATACACGTCCTCTGATAGGGGACGTAACAGGGATTAAACTGATCAGAATAGTACTACTTAAAACATCACTCATATCTGGTGGCACAGTAGATTGCACCCGCAGTGCCCCAAATTTGAAGTAGGAGGACCGACCAAGCATCTTTTTCCATCTCCCGGTTCCGAAAAACCATGCCATGTACACGTCCCCTGATAGGGGACGTAACAGGGATTAAACTGATCAGAATAGTACTATTTAACACACCACGCATATCTGGTGGCACAGTAGATTGCACGCGCAGTGCCCCAAATTTGAAGTAGGAGGACCGACCAAGCATCTTTTTCCATATCCCGGTTCCGAAAATCCATGCCATATACACGTCCCCTGATAGGGGACGTAACAGGGATTAAACTGATAAGAATAGTACTACTTAACACACCACTCATATCTGGTAGCACAGTAGATTGCATGCGCAGTGCCCCAAATTTGAAGTAGGAGGACCGACCAAGCATCTTTTTTCCATCTCCCGGCTCCGAAAATCCATGCCATATACACGTCCCCTGATAGGGTACGTAACAGGGATTAAACTGATCAGAATAGTACTATTTAACACACCACTCATATCTGGTGGCACAGTAGATTGCACGCGCAATGCCCCAAATTTGAAGTAGGAGGACCGACCAAGCATCTTTTTCCATCTCCCGGTTCCGAAAATCCATGCCATATACACGTCCCCTGATAGGGGACGTAACAGGGATTAAACTGATAAGAATAGTACTACTTAACACACCACTCATATCTGGTGGCACAGTAGATTGCAAGCGCAGTGCCCCAAATTTGAAGTAGGAGGACCGACCAAGCATCTTTTTTCCATCTCCCGGCTCCGAAAATCCATGCCATATACACCTCCCCTGATAGGGTACGTAACAGGGATTAAACTGATAAGAATAGTACTACTTAACGCACCACTCATTTCTGGTGGCACAGTAGATTGCACGAGCAGTGCCCCAAATTTGAAGTAGGAGGACCGACGAAGCATCTTTTTCCATCTCCCGGTTCCCGAAAATCCATGCCATATACACGTCCCCTGATAGGGTACGTAACAGGGATTAAACTGATAAGAATAGTATTACTTAACACACCACTCATATCTGGTGGCACAGTAGATTGCACGCGCAGTGCCCCAAATTTGAAGTAGGAGGACCGACCAAGCATCTTTTTTCCATCTCCCGGCTCCGAAAATCCATGCCATATACACCTCCCCTGATAGGGTACGTAACAGGGATTAAACTGATAATAGTACTACTTAACACACCACTCATATCTGGTAGCACAGTAGATTGCACGAGCAGTGCCCCAAATTTGAAGTAGGAGGACCGACCAAGCATCTTTTTCCATCTCCCGGTTCCGAAAATCCAGGCCATATACACGTCCCCTGATAGGGGACGTAACAGGGATTAAACTGATCAGAATAGTACTATTTAACACACCACTCATATCTGGTGGCACAGTAGATTGCACGCCCAGTGTCCCAAATTTGAAGTAGAAGGACCAACCAAGCATCTTTTTCCATCTCCCGGTTCCTAAAATCCATGCCATATACACGTCCCCTGATAGGGGACGTAACAGGGATTAAACTGATAAGAATAGTACTACTTAACACACCACTCATATCTGGTGGCACAGTAGATTGCACGCGCAGTGCCCCAAATTTGAAGTAGGAGGACCGACCAAGCATCTTTTTTCCATCTCCCGGCTCCAAAAATCCATGCCATATACACGTCCCCTGATAGGGTACGTAACAGGGATTAAACTGATAAGAATAGTACTACTTAACACACCACTTATATCTGGTGGCACAGTAGATTGCACGCGCAGTGCCCCAAATATGAATTAGGAGGACCGACCAAGCATCTTTTTCCATCTCCCGGTTCCGAAAATCCATGCCATATACATGTCCCCTGATAGGGGACGTAACAGGGATTAAACTGATCAGAATAGTACTACTTAAAACATCACTCATATCTGGTGGCACAGTAGATTGCACCCGCAGTGCCCCAAATTTGAAGTAGGAGGACCGACCAAGCATCTTTTTCCATCTCCCGGCTCCGAAAATCCATGCCATATACACGTCCCCTGATAGGGTACGTAACAGGGATTAAACTGATATGAATAGTACTACTTAACACACCACTCATATCTGGTGGCACAGTAGATTGCACGCGCAGTGCCCCAAATTTGAAGGAGGACCTACCTAGCATCTTTTTCCATCTCCCGGTTCCGAAAATCCAGGCCATATACACGTCCCCTGATAGGGGACGTAACAGGGATTAAACTGATCAGAATAGTACTACTTAACACACCACTCATATCTGGTGGCACAGTAGATTGCACGCGCAGTGCCCCAAATTTGAAGTAGGAGGACCGACCAAGCATCTTTTTTCCATCTCCCGGCTCCGAAAATCCATGCCATATACACGTCCCCTGATAGGGTACGTAACAGGGATTAAACTGATAAGAATAGTACAACTTAACACACCACTCATATCTGGAAGCACAGTAGATTGCATGCGCAGTGCCCCAAATTTGAAGTAGGAGGACCGACCAAGCATCTTTTTTCCATCTCCCGGCTCCGAAAATGCATGCCATATACACATCCCCTGATAGGGGACGTAACAGGGATTAAACTGATAAGAATAGTACTACTTAACACAACACTCATATCTGGTGGCACAGTAGATTGCACGCGCAGTGCCCCAAATTTGAAGTAGGAGGACCAACCAAGCATCTTTTTCCATCTCCCGGTTCCTAAAATCCATGCCATATACACGTCCCCTGATAGGGGACGTAACAGGGATTAAACTGATAAGAATAGTACTACTTAACACACCACTCATATCTGGTGGCACAGTATATTGCACGCGCAGTGCCCCAAATTTGAAGTAGGAGGACCGACCAAGCATCTTTTTTCCATCTCCCGGCTCCGAAAATCCATGCCATATACACGTCCCCTGATAGGGGACGTAACAGGGATTAAACTGATCAGAATAGTACTATTTAACACACCACTCATATCTGGTGGCACAGTAGATTGCACGCCCAGTGCCCCAAATTTGAAGTAGGAGGACCAACCAAGCATCTTTTTCCATCTCCCGGTTCCTAAAATCCATGCCATATACACGTCCCCTGATAGGGGACGTAACAGGGATTAAACTGATAAGAATAGTACTACTTAACACACCACTCATATCTGGTGGCACAGTAGATTGCACGCGCAGTGCCCCAAATTTGAAGTAGGAGGACCGACCAAGCATCTTTTTTCTATCTCCCGGCTCAGAAAATCCATGCCATATACACGTCCCCTGATAGGGTACGTAACAGGGATTAAACTGATAAGAATAGTACTACTTAACACACCACTTATATCTGGTGGCACAGTAGATTGCACGCGCAGTGCCCCAAATTTGAATTAGGAGGACCGACCAAGCATCTTTTTCCATCTCCCGGTTCCGAAAATCCATGCCATATACATGTCCCCTGATAGGGGACGTAACAGGGATTAAACTGATCAGAATAGTACTACTTAAAACATCACTCATATCTGGTGGCACAGTAGATTGCACGCGCAGTGCCCCAAATTTGAAGGAGGACCTACCTAGCATCTTTTTCCATCTCCCGGTTCCGAAAATCCAGGCCATATACACGTCCCCTGATAGGGGACGTAACAGGGATTAAACTGATCAGAATAGTACTACTTAACACACCACTCATATCTGGTGGCACAGTAGATTGCATGCGCAGTGCCCCAAATTTGAAGTAGGAGGACCGACCAAGCATCTTTTTTCCATCTCCCGGCTCTGAAAATCCATGCCATATACACGTCCCCTGATAGGGTACGTAACAGGGATTAAACTGATAAGAATAGTACTACTTAACACACCACTCATATCTGGTGGCACAGTAGATTGCACGCGCAGTGCCCCAAATTTGAAGTAGGAGGACCGACCAAGCATCTTTTTCCATCTCCCGGCTCCGAAAATCCATGCCATATACACGTCCCCTGATAGGGGACGTAACAGGGATTAAACTGATCAGAATAGTACTATTTAACACACCACTCATATCTGGTGGCACAGTAGATTGCACGCGCAATGCCCCAAATTTGAAGTAGGAGGACCGACCAAGCATCTTTTTCCATCTCCCGGTTCCGAAAATCCATGCCATATACACGTCCCCTGATAGGGGACGTAACAGGGATTAAACTGATAAGAATAGTACTACTTAACACACCACTCATATCTGGTGGCACAGTAGATTGCAAGCGCAGTGCCCCAAATTTGAAGTAGGAGGACCGACCAAGCATCTTTTTTCCATCTCCCGGCTCCGAAAATCCATGCCATATACACCTCCCCTGATAGGGTACGTAACAGGGATTAAACTGATAAGAATAGTACTACTTAACGCACCACTCATATCTGGTGGCACAGTAGATTGCACGAGCAGTGCCCCAAATTTGAAGTAGGAGGACCGACGAAGCATCTTTTTCCATCTCCCGGTTCCCGAAAATCCATGCCATATACACGTCCCCTGATAGGGTACGTAACAGGGATTAAACTGATAAGAATAGTATTACTTAACACACCACTCATATCTGGTGGCACAGTAGATTGCACGCGCAGTGCCCCAAATTTGAAGTAGGAGGACCGACCAAGCATCTTTTTTCCATCTCCCGGCTCCGAAAATCCATGCCATATACACCTCCCCTGATAGGGTACGTAACAGGGATTAAACTGATAATAGTACTACTTAACACACCACTCATATCTGGTGGCACAGTAGATTGCACGAGCAGTGCCCCAAATTTGAAGTAGGAGGACCGACCAAGCATCTTTTTCCATCTCCCGGTTCCGAAAATCCAGGCCATATACACGTCCCCTGATAGGGGACGTAACAGGGATTAAACTGATCAGAATAGTACTATTTAACACACCACTCATATCTGGTGGCACAGTAGATTGCACGCCCAGTGTCCCAAATTTGAAGTAGAAGGACCAACCAAGCATCTTTTTCCATCTCCCGGTTCCTAAAATCCATGCCATATACACGTCCCCTGATAGGGGACGTAACAGGGATTAAACTGATAAGAATAGTACTACTTAACACACCACTCATATCTGGTGGCACAGTAGATTGCACGCGCAGTGCCCCAAATTTGAAGTAGGAGGACCGACCAAGCATCTTTTTTCCATCTCCCGGCTCCGAAAATCCATGCCATATACACGTCCCCTGATAGGGTACGTAACAGGGATTAAACTGATAAGATTAGTACTACTTAACACACCACTTATATCTGGTGGCACAGTAGATTGCACGCGCAGTGCCCCAAATATGAATTAGGAGGACCGACCAAGCATCTTTTTCCATCTCCCGGTTCCGAAAATCCATGCCATATACATGTCCCCTGATAGGGGACGTAACAGGGATTAAACTGATCAGAATATTACTACTTAAAACATCACTCATATCTGGTGGCACAGTAGATTGCACCCGCAGTGCCCCAAATTTGAAGTAGGAGGACCGACCAAGCATCTTTTTCCATCTCCCGGCTCCGAAAATCCATGCCATATACACGTCCCCTGATAGGGTACGTAACAGGGATTAAACTGATATGAATAGTACTACTTAACACACCACTCATATCTGGTGGCACAGTAGATTGCACGCGCAGTGCCCCAAATTTGAAGGAGGACCTACCTAGCATCTTTTTCCATCTCCCGGTTCCGAAAATCCAGGCCATATACACGTCCCCTGATAGGGGACGTAACAGGGATTAAACTGATCAGAATAGTACTACTTAACACACCACTCATATCTGGTGGCACAGTAGATTGCACGCGCAGTGCCCCAAATTTGAAGTAGGAGGACCGACCAAGCATCTTTTTTCCATCTCCCGGCTCCGAAAATCCATGCCATATACACGTCCCCTGATAGGGTACGTAACAGGGATTAAACTGATAAGAATAGTACTACTTAACACACCACTCATATCTGGTGGCACAGTAGATTGCACGCGCAGTTCCCCTAAATTTAAAGTAGGAGGACCGACCAAGCAGCTTTTTCCATCTCCCGGTTCCGAAAATCCATGCCATATACACGTCCCCTGATAGGGTACGTAACGGGGATTAAACTGATAAGAATAGTACTACTTAACACACCACTCATATCTGGTGGCACAGTAGATTGCACGCGCAGTGCCCCAAATTTGAAGTAGGAGGACCGACCAAGCATCTTTTTCCATCTCCCGGTTCCGAAAAACAATGCCATGTACACGTCCCCTGATAGGGGACGTAACAGGGATTAAACTGATCAGAATAGTACTATTTAACACACCACTCATATCTGGTGGCACAGTAGATTGCACGCGCAGTGCCCCAAATTTGAAGTAGGAGGACCGACCAAGCATCTTTTTCCATCTCCCGGTTCCGAAAATCCAGGCCATATACACGTCCCCTGATAGGGGACGTAACAGGGATTAAACTGATAAGAATAGTACTACTTAACACACCACTCATATCTGGTAGCACAGTAGATTGCATGCGCAGTGCCCCAAATTTGAAGTAGGAGGACCGACCAAGCATCTTTTTTCCATCTCCCGGCTCCGAAAATGCATGCCATATACACATCCCCTGATAGGGGACGTAACAGGGATTAAACTGATAAGAATAGTACTACTTAACACAACACTCATATCTGGTGGCACAGTAGATTGCACGCGCAGTGCCCCAAATTTGAAGTAGGAGGACCAACCAAGCATCTTTTTCCATCTCCCGGTTCCTAAAATCCATGCCATATACACGTCCCCTGATAGGGGACGTAACAGGGATTAAACTGATAAGAATAGTACTACTTAACACACCACTCATATCTGGTGGCACAGTATATTGCACACGCAGTGCCCCAAATTTGAAGTAGGAGGACCGACCAAGCATCTTTTTTCCATCTCCCGGCTCCGAAAATCCATGCCATATACACGTCCCCTGATAGAGGACGTAACAGGGATTAAACTGATCAGAATAGTACTATTTAACACACCACTCATATCTGGTGGCACAGTAGATTGCATGCCCAGTGCCCCAAATTTGAAGTAGGAGGACCAACCAAGCATCTTTTTCCATCTCCCGGTTCCTAAAATCCATGCCATATACACGTCCCCTGATAGGGGACGTAACAGGGATTAAACTGATAAGAATAGTACTACTTAACACACCACTCATATCTGGTGGCACAGTAGATTGCACGCGCAGTGCCCCAAATTTGAAGTAGGAGGACCGACCAAGCATCTTTTTTTTATCTCCCGGCTCAGAAAATCCATGCCATATACACGTCCCCTGATAGGGTACGTAACAGGGATTAAACTGATAAGAATAGTACTACTTAACACACCACTTATATCTGGTGGCACAGTAGATTGCACGCGCAGTGCCCCAAATATGAATTAGGAGGACCGACCAAGCATCTTTTTCCATCTCCCGGTTCCGAAAATCCATGCCATATACATGTCCCCTGATAGGGGACGTAACAGGGATTAAACTGATCAGAATAGTACTACTTAAAACATCACTCATATCTGGTGGCACAGTAGATTGCACGCGCAGTGCCCCAAATTTGAAGGAGGACCTACCTAGCATCTTTTTCCATCTCCCGGTTCCGAAAATACAGGCCATATACACGCCCCCTGATAGGGGACGTAACAGGGATTAAACTGATCAGAATAGTACTACTTAACACACCACTCATATCTGGTGGCACAGTAGATTGCATGCGCAGTGCCCCAAATTTGAAGTAGGAGGACCGACCAAGCATCTTTTTTCCATCTCCCGGCTCCGAAAATCCATGCCATATACACGTCCCCTGATAGGGTACATAACAGGGATTAAACTGATAAGAATAGTACTACTTAATACACCACTCATATCTGGTGGCACAGTAGATTGCACGCGCATTGCCCCAAATTTAAAGTAGGAGGACCGACCAAGCAGCTTTTTCCATCTCCCGGTTCCGAAAATCCATGCCATATACACGTCCCCTGATAGGGTACGTAACGGGGATTAAACTGATAAGAATAGTACTACTTAACACACCACTCATATCTGGTGGCACAGTAGATTGCACGCGCAGTGCCCCAAATTTGAAGTAGGAGGACCGACCAAGCATCTTTTTCCATCTCCCGGTTCCGAAAAACAATGCCATGTACACGTCCCCTGATAGGGGACGTAACAGGGATTAAACTGATCAGAATAGTACTATTTAACACACCACTCATATCTGGTGGCACAGTAGATTGCACGCGCAGTGCCCCAAATTTGAAGTAGGAGGACCGACCAAGCATCTTTTTCCATCTCCCGGTTCCGAAAATCCATGCCATATACACGTCCCCTGATAGGGGACGTAACAGGGATTAAACTGATAAGAATAGTACTACTTAACACACCACTCATATCTGGTAGCACAGTAGATTGCATGCGCAGTGCCCCAAATTTGAAGTTGGAGGACCGACCAAGCATCTTTTTTCCATCTCCCGGCTCCGAAAATGCATGCCATATACACATCCCCTGATAGGGGACGTAACAGGGATTAAACTGATAAGAATAGTACTACTTAACACAACACTCATATCTGGTGGCACAGTAGATTGCACGCGCAGTGCCCCAAATTTGAAGTAGGAGGACCAACCAAGCATCTTTTTCCATCTCCCGGTTCCTAAAATCCATGCCATATACACGTCCCCTGATAGGGGACGTAACAGGGATTAAACTGATAAGAATAGTACTACTTAACACACCACTCATATCTGGTGGCACAGTATATTGCACACGCAGTGCCCCAAATTTGAAGTAGGAGGACCGACCAAGCATCTTTTTTCCATCTCCCGGCTCCGAAAATCCATGCCATATACACGTCCCCTGATAGGGGACGTAACAGGGATTAAACTGATCAGAATAGTACTATTTAACACACCACTCATATCTGGTGGCACAGTAGATTGCATGCCCAGTGCCCCAAATTTGAAGTAGGAGGACCAACCAAGCATCTTTTTCCATCTCCCGGTTCCTAAAATCCATGCCATATACACGTCCCCTGATAGGGGACGTAACAGGGATTAAACTGATAAGAATAGTACTACTTAACACACCACTCATATCTGGTGGCACAGTAGATTGCACGCGCAGTGCCCCAAATTTGAAGTAGGAGGACCGACCAAGCATCTTTTTTCTATCTCCCGGCTCAGAAAATCCATGCCATATACACGTCCCCTGATAGGGTACATAACAGGGATTAAACTGATAAGAATAGTACTACTTAACACACCACTTATATCTGGTGGCACAGTAGATTGCACGCGCAGTGCCCCAAATATGAATTAGGAGGACCGACCAAGCATCTTTTTCCATCTCCCGGTTCCGAAAATCCATGCCATATACATGTCCCCTGATAGGGGACGTAACAGGGATTAAACTGATCAGAATAGTACTACTTAAAACATCACTCATATCTGGTGGCACAGTAGATTGCACGCGCAGTGCCCCAAATTTGAAGGAGGACCTACCTAGCATCTTTTTCCATCTCCCGGTTCCGAAAATCCAGGCCATATACACGTCCCCTGATAGGGGACGTAACAGGGATTAAACTGATCAGAATAGTACTACTTAACACACCACTCATATCTGGTGGCACAGTAGATTGCATGCGCAGTGCCCCAAATTTGAAGTAGGAGGACCGACCAAGCATCTTTTTTCCATCTCCCGGCTCCGAAAATCCATGCCATATACACGTCCCCTGATAGGGTACATAACAGGGATTAAACTGATAAGAATAGTACTACTTAATACACCACTCATATCTGGTGGCACAGTAGATTGCACGCGCATTGCCCCAAATTTAAAGTAGGAGGACCGACCAAGCAGCTTTTTCCATCTCCCGGTTCCGAAAATCCATGCCATATACACGTCCCCTGATAGGGTACGTAACGGGGATTAAACTGATAAGAATAGTACTATTTAACACATCACTCATATCTGGTGGCACAGTAGATTGCACGCGCAGTGCCCCAAATTTGAAGTAGGAGGACCGACCAAGCATCTTTTTCCATCTCCCGGTTCCGAAAATCCATGCCATATACACGTCCCCTGATAGGGGACGTAACAGGGATTAAACTGATAAGAATAGTACTACTTAACACACCACTCATATCTGGTAGCACAGTAGATTGCATGCGCAGTGCCCCAAATTTGAAGTAGGAGGACCGACCAAGCATCTTTTTTCCATCTCCCGGCTCCGAAAATCCATGCCATATACACGTCCCCTGATAGGGTACGTAACAGGGATTAAACTGATAAGAATAGTACTACTTAACACACCACTCATATCTGGTGGCACAATAGAATGCACGCGCAGTGCCCCAAATTTGAAGTAGGAGGACCGACCAAGCATCTTTTTCCATCTCCCGGTTCCGAAAATGCATGCCATATACACGTCCTCTGATAGGGGGCGTAACAGGGATTAAACTGATCAGAATAGTACTATTTAACACACCACTCATATATGGTGGCACAGTAGATTGCACGCGCAGTGCCCCAAATTTGAAGTAGGAGAACCGACCAAGCATCTTTTTCCATCTCCCGGTTCCGAAAATCCATTCCATATACACGTCCCCTGATAGAGGACGTAACAGGGATTAAACTGATAAGAATAGTACTGCTTAACACACCACTCATATCTGGTGGCACAGTAGATTGCACGTGCAGTACCCCAAATTTGAAGTAGGAGGACCGACCAAGCATCTTTTTTCCATCTCCCGGCTCCGAAAATCCATGCCATATACACGTCCCCTGAAAGGGGACGTAACAGGGATTAAACTGATAAGAATAGTACTACTTAAAACATCACTCATATCTGGTGGCACAGTAGATTGCACGCGCAGTGCCCCAAATTTGAAGTAGGAGGACCGACCAAGCATCTTTTTCCATCTCCCGGCTCCGAAAATCCATGCCATATACACGTCCCCTGATAGGGTACGTAACAGGGATTAAACTGATAAGAATAGTACTACTTAACACACCACTCATATCTGGTGGCACAGTAGATTGCACGCGCAGTGCCCCAAATTTGAAGGAGGACCTACCTAGCATCTTTTTCCATCTCCCGGTTCCGAAAATCCAGGCCATATACACGTCCCCTGATAGGGGACGTAACAGGGATTAAACTGATCAGAATAGTACTACTTAACACACCACTCATATCTGGTGGCACAGTAGATTGCACGCGCAGTGCCCCAAATTTGAAGTAGGAGGACCGACCAAGCATCTTTTTTCCATCTCCCGGCTCCGAAAATCCATGCCATATACACGTCCCCTGATAGGGTACGTAACAGGGATTAAACTGATAAGAATAGTACTACTTAACACACCACTCATATCTGGTGGCACAGTAGATTGCACGCGCAGTGCCCCAAATTTAAAGTAGGAGGACCGACCAAGCAGCTTTTTCCATCTCCCGGTTCCGAAAATCCATGCCATATACACGTCCCCTGATAGGGTACGTAACGGGGATTAAACTGATAAGAATAGTACTACTTAACACACCACTCATATCTGGTGGCACAGTAGATTGCACGCGCAGTGCCCCAAATTTGAAGTAGGAGGACCGACCAAGCATCTTTTTCCATCTCCCGGTTCCGAAAAACCATGCCATGTACACGTCCCCTGATAGGGGACGTAACAGGGATTAAAATGATCAGAATAGTACTATCATATCTGGTGGCACAGTAGATTGCACGCGCAGTGCCCCAAATTTGAAGTAGGAGGACCGACCAAGCATCTTTTTCCATCTCCCGGTTTCGAAAATCCATGCCATATACACGTCCCCTGATAGGGGACGTAACAGGGATTAAACTGATAAGAATAGTACTACTTAACACACCACTCATATCTGGTAGCACAGTAGATTGCATGCGCAGTGCCCCAAATTTGAAGTAGGAGGACCGACCAAGCATCTTTTTTCCATCTCCCGGCTCCGAAAATCCATGCCATATACACGTCCCCTGATAGGGTACGTAACAGGGATTAAACTGATAAGAATAGTACTACTTAACACACCACTCAAATCTGGTGGCACAGTAGATTGCACGCGCAGTGCCCCAAATTTGAAGTAGGAGGACCGACCAAGCATCTTTTTCCATCTCCCGGTTCCGAAAATGCATGCCATATACACGTCCTCTGATAGGGGGCGTAACAGGGATTAAACTGATCAGAATAGTACTATTTAACACACCACTCATATCTGGTGGCACAGTAGATTGCACGCGCAGTGCCCCAAATTTGAAGTAGGAGGACCGACCAAGCATCTTTTTCCATCTCCCGGTTCCGAAAATCCATTCCATATACACGTCCCCTGAAAGGGGACGTAACAGGGATTAAACTGATAAGAATAGTACTACTTAACACACCACTCATATCTGGTGGCACAGTAGATTGCACGCGCAGTGCCCCAAATTTGAAGTAGGAGGACCGACCAAGCATCTTTTTGCATCTCCCGGTTCCGAAAATCCATGCCATATACATGTCCCCTGATAGGGGACGTAACAGGGATTAAACTGATCAGAATAGTACTACTTAAAACATCACTCATATCTGGTGGCACAGTAGATTGCACCCGCAGTGCCCCAAATTTGAAGTAGGAGGACCGACCAAGCATCTTTTACCATCTCCCGGCTCCGAAAATCCATGCCATATACACGTCCCCAGATAGGGTACGTAACAGGGATTAAATTGATAAGAATAGTAGTACTTAACACACCACTCATATCTGGTGGCACAGTAGATTGCACGCGCAGTGCCCCAAATTTGAAGTAGGAGGACCGACAAAGCATCTTTTTTCCATCTCCCGGCTCCGAAAATCCATGCCATATACACCTCCCCTGATAGGGTACGTAACAGGGATTAAACTGATAAGAATAGTACTACTTAACACACCACTCATATCTGGTGGCACAATAGATTGCACGCGCAGTGCCCCAAATTTGAAGTAGGAGGACCGACCAAGCATCTTTTTCCATCTCCCGGTTCCGAAAATGCATGCCATATACACGTCCTCTGATAGGGGGCGTAACAGGGATTAAACTGATCAGAATAGTACTATTTAACACACCACTCATATCTGGTGGCACAGTAGATTGCACGCGCAGTGCCCCAAATTTGAAGTAGGAGGACCGACCAAGCATCTTTTTCCATCTCCCGGTTCCGAAAATCCATTCCATATACACGTCCCCTGATAGGGGACGTAACAGGGATTAAACTGATAAGAATAGTACTGCTTAACACACCACTCATATCTGGTGGCACAGTAGATTGCACGTGCAGTACCCCAAATTTGAAGTAGGAGGACCGACCAAGCATCTTTTTTCCATCTCCCGGCTCCGAAAATCCATGCCATATACACGTCCCCTGAAAGGGGACGTAACAGGGATTAAACTGATAAGAATAGTACTACTTAAAACATCACTCATATCTGGTGGCACAGTAGATTGCATGCGCAGTGCCCCAAATTTGAAGTAGGAGGACCGACCAAGCATCTTTTTCCATCTCCCGGCTCCGAAAATCCATGCCATATACACGTCCCCTGATAGGGTACGTAACAGGGATTAAACTGATAAGAATAGTACTACTTAACACACCACTCATATCTGGTGGCACAGTAGATTGCACGCGCAGTGCCCCAAATTTGAAGGAGGACCTACCTAGCATCTTTTTCCATCTCCCGGTTCCGAAAATCCAGGCCATATACACGTCCCCTGATAGGGGACGTAACAGGGATTAAACTGATCAGAATAGTACTACTTAACACACCACTCATATCTGGTGGCACAGTAGATTGCACGCGCAGTGCCCCAAATTTGAAGTAGGAGGACCGACCAAGCATCTTTTTTCCATCTCCCGGCTCCGAAAATCCATGCCATATACACGTCCCCTGATAGGGTACGTAACAGGGATTAAACTGATAAGAATAGTACTACTTAACACACCACTCATATCTGGTGGCACAGTAGATTGCACGCGCAGTGCCCCAAATTTAAAGTAGGAGGACCGACCAAGCAGCTTTTTCCATCTCCCGGTTCCGAAAATCCATGCCATATACACGTCCCCTGATAGGGTACGTAACGGGGATTAAACTGATAAGAATAGTACTACTTAACACACCACTCATATCTGGTGGCACAGTAGATTGCACGCGCAGTGCCCCAAATTTGAAGTAGGAGGACCGACCAAGCATCTTTTTCCATCTCCCGGTTCCGAAAAACCATGCCATGTACACGTCCCCTGATAGGGGACGTAACAGGGATTAAAATGATCAGAATAGTACTATCATATCTGGTGGCACAGTAGATTGCACGCGCAGTGCCCCAAATTTGAAGTAGGAGGACCGACCAAGCATCTTTTTCCATCTCCCGGTTCCGAAAATCCATGCCATATACACGTCCCCTGATAGGGGACGTAACAGGGATTAAACTGATAAGAATAGTACTACTTAACACACCACTCATATCTGGTAGCACAGTAGATTGCATGCGCAGTGCCCCAAATTTGAAGTAGGAGGACCGACCAAGCATCTTTTTTCCATCTCCCGGCTCCGAAAATCCATGCCATATACACGTCCCCTGATAGGGTACGTAACAGGGATTAAACTGATAAGAATAGTACTACTTAACACACCACTCAAATCTGGTGGCACAGTAGATTGCACGCGCAGTGCCCCAAATTTGAAGTAGGAGGACCGACCAAGCATCTTTTTCCATCTCCCGGTTCCGAAAATGCATGCCATATACACGTCCTCTGATAGGGGGCGTAACAGGGATTAAACTGATCAGAATAGTACTATTTAACACACCACTCATATCTGGTGGCACAGTAGATTGCACGCGCAGTGCCCCAAATTTGAAGTAGGAGGACCGACCAAGCATCTTTTTCCATCTCCCGGTTCCGAAAATCCATTCCATATACACGTCCCCTGAAAGGGGACGTAACAGGGATTAAACTGATAAGAATAGTACTACTTAACACACCACTCATATCTGGTGGCACAGTAGATTGCACGCGCAGTGCCCCAAATTTGAAGTAGGAGGACCGACCAAGCATCTTTTTGCATCTCCCGGTTCCGAAAATCCATGCCATATACATGTCCCCTGATAGGGGACGTAACAGGGATTAAACTGATCAGAATAGTACTACTTAAAACATCACTCATATCTGGTGGCACAGTAGATTGCACGCGCAGTGCCCCAAATTTGAAGTAGGAGGACCGACCAAGCATCTTTTTCCATCTCCCGGTTCCGAAAATGCATGCCATATACACGTCCTCTGATAGGGGGCGTAACAGGGATTAAACTGATCAGAATAGTACTATTTAACACACCACTCATATCTGGTGGCACAGTAGATTGCACGCGCAGTGCCCCAAATTTGAAGTAGGAGGACCGACCAAGCATCTTTTTCCATCTCCCGGTTCCGAAAATCCATTCCATATACACGTCCCCTGAAAGGGGACGTAACAGGGATTAAACTGATAAGAATAGTACTACTTAACACACCACTCATATCTGGTGGCACAGTAGATTGCACGCGCAGTGCCCCAAATTTGAAGTAGGAGGACCGACCAAGCATCTTTTTGCATCTCCCGGTTCCGAAAATCCATGCCATATACATGTCCCCTGATAGGGGACGTAACAGGGATTAAACTGATCAGAATAGTACTACTTAAAACATCACTCATATCTGGTGGCACAGTAGATTGCACCCGCAGTGCCCCAAATTTGAAGTAGGAGGACCGACCAAGCATCTTTTACCATCTCCCGGCTCCGAAAATCCATGCCATATACACGTCCCCAGATAGGGTACGTAACAGGGATTAAATTGATAAGAATAGTAGTACTTAACACACCACTCATATCTGGTGGCACAGTAGATTGCACGCGCAGTGCCCCAAATTTGAAGTAGGAGGACCGACAAAGCATCTTTTTTCCATCTCCCGGCTCCGAAAATCCATGCCATATACACCTCCCCTGATAGGGTACGTAACAGGGATTAAACTGATAAGAATAGTACTACTTAACACACCACTCATATCTGGTGGCACAGTAGATTGCACGCGCAGTGCCCCAAATTTGAAGTAGGAGGACCGACCAAGCATCTTTTTCCATCTCCCGGTTCCGAAAATACATGCCATATACACGTCCCCTGATAGGGGGCGTAACAGGGATTAAACTGATCAGAATAGTACTACTTAACACATCACTCATATCTGGTGGCACAGTAGATTGCACGCGCAGTGCCCCAAATTTGAAGTAGGAGGACCGACCAAGCATCTTTTTCCATCTCCCGGCTCCGAAAATCCATGCCATATATACGTCCCCTGATAGGGGACGTAACAGGGATTAAACTGATAAGAATAGTACAACTTAACACACCACTCATATCTGGTGGCACAGTAGATTGCACGTGCAGTGCCCCAAATTTGAAGAAGGAGGACCGACCAAGCATCTTTTTCCATCTCCCGGTTCCGAAAATCCATGCCATATACATGTCCCCTGATAGGGGACGTAACAGGGATTAAACTGATAAGAATAGTACTACTTAACACACCACTCATATCTGGTAGCACAGTAGATTGCATGCGCAGTGCCCCAAATTTGAAGTAGGAGGACCGACCAAGCATCTTTTTTCCATCTCCCGGCTCCGAAAATCCATGCCATATACACGTCCCCTGATAGGGTACGTAACAGGGATTAAACTGATAAGAATAGTACTACTTAACACACCACTCAAATCTGGTGTCACAGTAGATTGCACGCGCAGTGCCCCAAATTTGAAGTAGGAGGACCGACCAAGCATCTTTTTCCTTCTCCCGGTTCCGAAAATGCATGCCATATACACGTCCTCTGATAGGGGGCGTAACAGGGATTAAACTGATCAGAATAGTACTATTTAACACACCACTCATATCTGGTGGCACAGTAGATTGCACGCGCAGTGCCCCAAATTTGAAGTAGGAGGACCGACCAAGCATCTTTTTCCATCTCCCGGTTCCGAAAATCCATTCCATATACACGTCCCCTGATAGGGGACGTAACAGGGATTAAACTGATAAGAATAGTACTGCTTAACACACCACTCATATCTGGTGGCACAGTAGATTGCACGTGCAGTACCCCAAATTTGAAGTAGGAGGACCGACCAAGCATCTTTTTTCCATCTCCCGGCTCCGAAAATCCATGCCATATACACGTCCCCTGAAAGGGGACGTAACAGGGATTAAACTGATAAGAATAGTACTACTTAACACACCACTCATATCTGGTGGCACAGTAGATTGCACGCGCAGTGCCCCAAATTTGAAGTAGGAGGACCGACCAAGCATCTTTTTGCATCTCCCGGTTCCGAAAATCCATGCCATATACATGTCCCCTGATAGGGGACGTAACAGGGATTAAACTGATCAGAATAATACTACTTAAAACATCACTCATATCTGGTGGCACAGTAGATTGCACCCGCAGTGCCCCAAATTTGAAGTAGGAGGACCGACCAAGCATCTTTTACCATCTCCCGGCTCCGAAAATCCATGCCATATACACGTCCCCAGATAGGGTACGTAACAGGGATTAAACTGATAAGAATAGTAGTACTTAACACACCACTCATATCTGGTGGCATAGTAGATTGCACGCGCAGCGCCCAAAATTTGAAGTAGGAGGACCGACAAAGCATCTTTTTTCCATCTCCCGGCTCCGAAAATCCATGCCATATACACCTCCCCTGATAGGGTACGTAACGGGGATTAAACTGATAAGAATAGTACTACTTAACACACCACTCATATCTGGTGGCACAGTAGATTGCACGCGCAGTGCCCCAAATTTGAAGTAGGAGGACCGACCAAGCATCTTTTTCCATCTCCCGGTTCCTAAAATACATGCCATATACACGTCCCCTGATAGGGGGCGTAACAGGGATTAAACTGATCAGAATAGTACTACTTAACACATCACTTATATCTGGTGGCACAGTAGATTGCACGTGCAGTGCCCCAAATTTGAAGTAGGAGGACCGACCAAGCATCTTTTTCCATCTCCCGGCTCCGAAAATCCATGCCATATACACGTCCCCTGATAGGGGACGTAACAGGGATTAAACTGATAAGAATAGTACTACTTAACACACCACTCATATCTGGTAGCACAGTAGATTGCATGCGCAGTGCCCCAAATTTGAAGTAGGAGGACCGACCAAGCATCTTTTTTCCATCTCCCGGCTCCGAAAATCCATGCCATATACACGTTCCCTGATAGGGTACGTAACAGGGATTAAACTGATAAGAATAGTACTACTTAACACACCACTCATATCTGGTGGCACAGTAGATTGCACGCGCAGTGCCCCAAATTTGAAGTAGGAGGACCGACCAAGCATCTTTTTCCATCTCCCGGTTCCGAAAATGCATGCCATATACACGTCCTCTGATAGGGGGCGTAACATGAATTAAACTGATCAGAATAGTACTATTTAACACACCACTCATATCTGGTGGCACAGTAGATTGCACGCGCAGTGCCCCAAATTTGAAGTAGGAGGACCGACCAAGCATCTTTTTCCATCTCCCGGTTCCGAAAATCCATTCCATATACACGTCCCCTGATAGGGGACGTAACAGGGATTAAACTGATCAGAATAGTACTACTTAACACATCACTTATATCTGGTGGCACAGTAGATTGCACCCGCAGTGCCCCAAATTTGAAGTAGGAGGACTGACCAAGCATCTTTTTCCATCTCCCGGCTCCGAAAATCCATGCCATATACACGTCCCCTGATAGGGTACGTAACAGGGATTAAACTGATAAGAATAGTACTACTTAACACACCACTCATATCTGGTGGCACAGTAGATTGCACGTGCAGTGCCCCAAATTTGAAGAAGGAGGACCGACCAAGCATCTTTTTCCATCTCCCGGTTCCGAAAATCCATGCCATATACACGTCCCCTGATAGGGGACGTAACAGGGATTAAAATGATCAGAATAGTACTATTTAACACACCACTCATATCTGGTGGCACAGTAGATTTCACGCGCAGTGCCCCAAATTTGAAGTAGGAGGACCGACCAAGCATCTTTTTCCATCTCCCGGTTCCGAAAATCCATGCCATATACACGTCCCCTCATAGGGGACGTAACAGGGATTAAACTGATAAGAATAGTACTACTTAACACACCACTCATATCTGGTGGCACAGTAGATTGCACGCGCAGTGCCCCAAATTTGAAGTAGGAGGACCGACCAAGCATCTTTTTCCATCTCCCGGTTCCGAAAATCCATGCCATATACATGTCCCCTGATAGGGGACGTAACAGGGATTAAACTGATCAGAATAGTACTACTTAACACACCACTCATATCTTTTGGCACAGTAGATTGCATGCGCAGTGCCCCAAATTTGAAGTAGGAGGACCGACCAAGCATCTTTTTCCATCTCCCGGTTCCGAAAATCCATGCCATATACACGTCCCCTGATAGGGGACGTAACAGGGATTAAACTGATAAGAATAGTACTACTTAACACACCACTCATATCTGGTGGCACAGTAGATTGCACGCACAGTGCCCCAAATTTGAAGTAGGAGGACCAACCAAGCATCTTTTTCCATCTCCCGGTTCCTAAAATCCATGCCATATACACGTCCCCTGATAGGGGACGTAACAGGGATTAAGCTGATAAGAATAGTACTACTTAACACACCACTCATATCTGGTGGCACAGTAGATTGCACGTGCAGTGCCCCAAATTTGAAGTAGGAGGACCGACCAAGCATCTTTTTCCATCTCCCAGTTCCGAAAATCCATGGCATATACACATCCCCTGATAGGGGACGTAACAGGGATTAAACTGAGAATAATAGTAATACTTAACACACCACTCATATCTGGTGGCACAGTAGATTGCACGCGCAGTGCCCCAAATTTGAAGTAGGAGGACCAACCAAGCATCTTTTCCATCTCCCGGTTCCTAAAATCCATGCCATATACACGTCCCCTGATAGGGGGCGTAACAGGGATTAAACTGATAAGAATAGTACTACTTAACACACCACTCATATCTGGTGGCACAGTAGATTGCACGCGCAGTGCCCCAAATTTGAAGTAGGAGGACCGACCAAGCATCTTTTTCCATCTCCCGGTTCCGAAAATGCATGCCATATACACGTCCTCTGATAGGGGGCGTAACAGGGATTAAACTGATCAGAATAGTACTATTTAACACACCACTCATATCTGGTGGCACAGTAGATTGCACGCGCAGTACCCCAAATTTGAAGTAGGAGGACCGACCAAGCATCTTTTTCCATCTCCCGGTTCCGAAAATCCATTCCATATACACGTCCCCTGATAGGGTACGTAACAGGGATTAAACTGATAAGAATAGTACTACTTAACACACCACTCATATCTGTTGGCACAGTAGATTGCACGTGCAGTGCCCCAAATTTGAAGAAGGAGGACCGACCAAGCATCTTTTTCCATCTCCCGGTTCCGAAAATCCATGCCATATACACGTCCCCTGATAGGGGACGTAACAGGGATTAAAATGATCAGAATAGTACTATTTAACACACCACTCATATCTGGTAGCACAGTAGATTTCACGCGCAGTGCCCCAAATTTGAAGTAGGAGGACTGACCAAGCATCTTTTTCCATCTCCCGGTTCCGAAAATCCATGCCATATACACGTCCCCTCATAGGGGACGTAACAGGGATTAAACTGATAAGAATAGTACTACTTAACACACCACTCATATCTGGTGGCACAGTAGATTGCACGCGCAGTGCCCCAAATTTGAAGTAGGAGGACCGACCAAGCATCTTTTTCCATCTCCCGGTTCCGAAAATCCATGCCATATACATGTCCCCTGATAGGGGACGTAACAGGGATTAAACTGATCAGAATAGTACTACTTAACACACCACTCATATCTTTTGGCACAGTAGATTGCATGCGCAGTGCCCCAAATTTGAAGTAGGAGGACCGACCAAGCATCTTTTTCCATCTCCCGGTTCCGAAAATCCATGCCATATACACGTCCCCTGATAGGGGACGTAACAGGGATTAAACTGATAAGAATAGTACTACTTAACACACCACTCATATCTGGTGGCACAGTAGATTGCACGCACAGTGCCCCAAATTTGAAGTAGGAGGACCAACCAAGCATCTTTTTCCATCTCCCGGTTCCTAAAATCCATGCCATATACACGTCCCCTGATAGGGGACGTAACAGGGATTAAACTGATAAGAATAGTACTACTTAACACACCACTCATATCTGGTGGCACAGTAGATTGCACGTGCAGTGCCCCAAATTTGAAGTAGGAGGACCGACCAAGCATCTTTTTCCATCTCCCAGTTCCGAAAATCCATGGCATATACACGTCCCCTGATAGGGGACGTAACAGGGATTAAACTGAGAATAATAGTCATACTTAACACACCACTCATATCTGGTGGCACAGTAGATTGCACGCGCAGTGCCCCAAATTTGAAGTAGGAGGACCAACCAAGCATCTTTTCCATCTCCCGGTTCCTAAAATCCATGCCATATACACGTCCCCTGATAGGGGGCGTAACAGGGATTAAACTGATAAGAATAGTACTACTTAACACACCACTCATACCTGGTGGCACAGTAGATTGCACGCTTAGTGCCCCAAATTTGAAGAAGGAGGACCGACCAAGCATCTTTTTCCATCTCCCAGTTCCTAAAATCTATGCCATATACACGTCCCCTGATAGGGGACATAACAGGGATTAAACTGATAAGAATAGTACTACTTAACACACCACTCATATCTGGTGGCACAGTAGATTGCACGCGCAGTGCCCCAAATTTGAAGTAGAAGGACCGACCAAGCATCTTTTTCCATCTCCCAGTTCCGAAAATCCATGCCATATACACGTCCCCTGATAGGGGACGTAACAGGGATTAAACTGAGAATAATAGTCATACTTAACACACCACTCATATCTGGTGGCACAGTAGATTGCACGCGCAGTGCCCCAAATTTGAAGTAGGAGGACCAACCAAGCATCTTTTCCATCTCCCGGTTCCTAAAATCCATGCCATATACACGTCCCCTGATAGGGGGCGTAACAGGGATTAAACTGATAAGAATAGTACTACTTAACACACCACTCATACCTGGTGGCACAGTAGATTGCACGCTTAGTGCCCCAAATTTGAAGAAGGAGGACCGACCAAGCATCTTTTTCCATCTCCCAGTTCCTAAAATCTATGCCATATACACGTCCCCTGATAGGGGACATAACAGGGATTAAACTGATAAGAATAGTACTACTTAACACACCACTCATATCTGGTGGCACAGTAGATTGCACGCGCAGTGCCCCAAATTTGAAGTAGAAGGACCGACCAAGCATCTTTTTCCATCTCCCAGTTCCGAAAATCCATGCCATATACACGTCCCCTGATAGGGGACGTAACAGGGATTAAACTGATAAGAATAGTACTACTTAACACACCACTAATATCTGGTGGCAAAGTATATTGCACGTGCAGTGCCCCAAATTTGAAGCTGGGGGACCGACCAAGCATCTTTTTCCATCTCCTGGTTCCTAAAATCCATGCCATATACACGTCCCCTGATAGGGTACGTAACAGGGATTAAACTGATAAGAATAGTACTACTTAACACACCACTCATATCTGGTGGCACAATAGATTGCATGCGCAGTGCCCCAAATTTGAAGTAGGAGGACCGACCAAGCATTTTTTTCCATCTCCCAGTTCCTAAAATCCATGCCATATACACGTCCCCTGATAGGGGACGTAACAGGGATTAAACTGATAAGAATAGTGCTACTTAACACACCACTCATATCTGGTGGCACAGTAGATTGCACGCGCAGTGCCCCAAATTTGAAGAAGGAGGACCGACCAAGCATCTTTTTCCATCTCCCGGTTCCTAAAATCCATGCCATATACACGTCCCCTGATAGGGGACGTAACAGGGATTAAACTGATAAGAATAGTACTACTTAACACACCACTCATATCTGGTGGCACAGTAGATTGCACACACAGTGCCCCAAATTTGAAGTAGGAGGACCAACCAAGCATCTTTTTCCATCTCCCGGTTCCTAAAATCCATGACATATACATGTCCCCTGATAGGGGATGTAACAGGGATTAAACTGATAAGAATAGTATTACTTAACACACCACTCATATCTGGTGGCACAGTAGATTGCACGCGCAGTGCCCCAAATTTGAAGTAGGAGGACCGACCAAGCATCTTTTTCCATCTCCCGGTTCCTAAAATCCATGCCATATACACGTCCCCTGATAGGGGACGTATCAGGGATTAAACTGATAAGAATAGTACTACTTAACACACCACTCATATCTGATGGCACAGTAGATTGCACGCGCAGTGCCCCAAATTTGAAGTAGGAGGACCGACCAAGCATCTTTTTCAATCTCCCGGTTCCTAAAATCCATGCCATATACACGTCCCCTTATAGGGGACGGAACAGGGATTAAACTGATAGGAATAGTACTACTTAACACACCTTATAATAACGCAGAGAGAGGCAACGCAGAGAGAGGAGTCTGAAGAAGATGAGGAAGAGGAGGAAGGTGGCTTTGAGGAGGTGAAAGACCAAACACAGCAGTCGTCCCAGGGGGCTTGTTGTCACCTTTCTCGGACCCTTGGTGTTGTACATGGCTGGGTGGAGGAAGAGACCTTCAATGACATCAGTGAGGACAAGGAACGGGACATGGCTAGCTTGGTATCCAACCTTGTGCAAATGGGGAGTTTGTGGTTGTGCAAATGGACTGTTTGCGGTTGTTTGCGGTGCGTTGAACAGGGAGTTTGGTCTGTCACTGTGAAGCGGGCGTAACCCTTACACTACCTGATCGATACAACATCATACCTGATGTTTTAAAGCACGTTATTCCAAACAATTTAGGAATGTTAGGTGATTTATGCCCTTTATGGCTTAAAACTAGACTCTGCATCAACTATGTAATTTTCCGTAGGAGTTTTGCCATGGATCCCCCTCCGGCATGCCATAGTCCAGGGGCCCGATCCGATATGCAGCGTCGCCTGCAAATGCCGGTGACGCTGAATTTTGCGCTGGTTTGGTATCCTATATACGGCGTAACCTAGAAGTTACGCCCGTATATTTCTGCCGTCGCCCGTAGTTTTTTGGGCCATAGGCAGGTATACCAAACCAGCGCAGTTTGGTATCCAATATACAGTGTAAGGACTTACGTGGCGAAAATGGAGAAATCTTACTCCATTTTCACCTCGCCACAAAAAGCAGCCGTAGTAAGCCTTACGCTGTCTATTGGAGCCCCGTAACTCCCTAAACTAGCTACAAAATAAACCTAACGCATGCGCAATGTCTATCTAGCTGTCACCCACGATCTGTTAAATAAAACCTAACACCTAACGCATGCGCAATGTCTATCTACCTGTTAACCACGATCCCCCGCCGCAATCCCTAATAAAGTTATTAACCCCTAAACCGCCTCTCCCGGACCCTGGCGCCACCTACAATAAAAGTATAACCCCCTAATGTGAGCTCCTACCCCGCCGCCAACTACATTAAACTACCCCCTAAAGTGAGCCCCTTACACCGCCGCCATCTATTTTAAAATTATTAACCCTTAATCTAATCCCCCTACCCCGCCGCCACCTATATTAAATTATTTAACCCCTAAATTACTAAACTATCCCTACCACTAAACCTAAGTCTAACCCTACAAATACCCCAAAGTAAACTGCTCTATTGCCAGCCCTTAAAAGGGCTTTTTGCGGGGCATGCCCCAAAGAATTCAGCTCTTTTACCAGCCCTTAAAAGGGCTTTTGGTGGGACTTTGTCACAAAGTAAACTGCTCTTTTGCATCTAATCTAAATCCCCCTACACCGCCGCCACCTATAATAAATGTATTAACCCCTAATCTAATCCCCCTACACCGCCGCCACCTATATTAAACACATTAACCCCTAATCTAATCCCCCTACACCGCCGCCAGCTATATCAACTATATTAACCCTAATTATATTATATATATATATATATATATATATATATAAAGTATAATAACCCTATCTAACTCTAACATCCCTAACTAAACTCTTATTAAAATAAATCTAATATTAATATTATTAATTAAAATATTCCTATTTAAATCTAAATACTTACCTATAAAATAAACATTGATAGCTATAATATAATTAATAATTACATTGTAGCTATTTTAGGGTTTATATTTATTTTACAGGTAGCTTAGTATTTATTTTAACTAGGTACAATAGCTATTAAATAGTTAATAACTATTTAATAGCTACCTAGTTAAAATAATTACCAATTTACCTGTAAAATAAATCCTAACCTAAGTTACAAATACACCTACACTATCAATAAATTAAATAAACTACAAATATCTAACTAAAATACAATTAATTAAATAAACTAAACTAAATTACAAAAAAAAACTAACACTAAATTACAAAATATAAAAAAAAGATTACAAGATTTTTAAGCTAATTACACCTATTCTAAGCCCCCTAATAAAATAATAAAGCCCCCCAAAATAAAAAAAATTCCCTGCCCTATTCTAAATTAAAAAAGTTATCTCTTTTACCTTACCAGCCAGATTCAAGTTCAATCCGATTGGCTGATTGGTTCAGCCAATCGGATTGAACTTGAATCTGATTGGCTGATTCAATCAACCAATCAGATTTTTCTATCTTAATTCCATTTTGCTGATAGAATCCTATCAGCAAATCGGAATTCGACGGACGCCATCTTGGATGATGTCAGCCTGTGAAAGGTAATCTCACCCCTGTAAAGGAGAGAGGGAATTTTTAGGACCACAACTGCAGGCTTAGGAGTGTTGTGAAAGTATCAGTGATTCTGTGTAGGTGAGGGAAGGCAGCAAGGTTCAGAATCATTACATACCGTTCACTTTATTATAAGGATAGGTGTGACAATGGCTGAGACCACAGAGCGTATAGCCCCACTCAGTATTGACAAACTGGTTCCCACATATAACAACATGCAATTGCAACGTTAAAGTTTTAGATAGATAATATGTAATCATTTTTGGCAGCAGACATAGTTGTACAAAACTCAGGCAAAAATAGTGCTAAGAGATTTAGGCTGTACATAGGTTTTGAGACTGAACAATTAAGAAATATGGGTAGTATTAGAGCTTTTAATTATGAAGGGAACCTAACTAAGATTCTGAGACATGTCAGGAGTAATTACTGAATATTCGTAAGATACTGCAGTACAGGTATGAAGGAAGCGCTTTTGAAACTTACTAATAGAAGTAATGGGTGAGCGGTGTCCGGACAGAGAGAAGTTCCCCTGCAGAGTTTGGGAAAGTTGCAGCGTGTGCGATGGCGTGTGACGTCACCGCTTGCCGGTTCCGGTCCTGTGTTTGGTAGAGAGGTGAGCTGCGTCTGTCTCAAAGGTTGCAAGGAGGTTAGAGGGTGAGAAGCTGGATTCAACAATCAAGCAATTTGGTATGAGTAGGAGGGAAATTTAAACTGCTTGTTGGGGAGGAGTTATGTAAGTGTGCAAAGACACAGCTATACAAAGGATAAGGCAAAGAACTTAGGCAGTTATGACAGGACCCCCCCCCCAAAGATCAACTCCGGGGATCGAGTCCAGGACGATCAGGAAAACGTTCATGGAACCTGGCCACCAATCGGGGGGCAGAGAGATTGGAAGCCGGTTCCCAGGAGTCCTCTGAATCAGGGTAGCCCTTCCAATGAACCAGATACTGAAGCTGCCCCCGAAAGCGTCGGGAGTCCAAGACATCTTGTACCTCATACTCCAGGGTGGCATCCTGCAGATGAGGAAGTAGAGGAATAGAAGGATCATGGTGACGAAGTTGTCTGTAAGGCTTGAGGAGAGACACATGAAAGGTAGGATGGGATTTCAGATTTGCTGGTAATGCGAGGGTAACAGCGTTCATATTCACAATTTTTATGATGGGAAATGGTCCAATGAAGCTGGAAGATAATTTCCTGGAAGGAAGGGGTAAATGTAGATTACGTGTTGATAACCAAACGTAATCACCTACTCTATATTTAGGCGAGGGAATCCTTTTTTTATCAAAATGAAATTTATATCGATCCTTGGCGATGCGAATATTTTCAGCAGTTAATGAGAAGGATTCACTAATAGTGTTGATGAGGTCATTCACAACAGGACAAGTGTTGCTGTCCATAGTATCCCATTCAAAAGTGGGATGAAAACCATAATTAATGAAGAACGGTGTGGACTTAGTAGAGGAATGGACGGAATTGTTGAAGGCGAATTCTGCGTATGGTAGTAGTTGAGTCCAGTTTTCTTGTTTAGCTGAAATGAAACATCTTAGATATTGTTCAATGCACTGGTTTGTCCTTTCAGTCTGGCCATTAGTTTGGGGATGGAAAGAGGTACTGAGACGTCTAGAAATACCGAGAGAGTGACAAAGTTGTTTCCAGAATTGGCTGGTGAATTGAGTTCCCCTATCAGAGGTGATACTATTCGGGAGTCCGTGATACTTGAATATATGATGGATCATTAGGGAAATGGTTTCAGAAGAAGTTGGTAGCTTATGGTAGGGCACGAAATGTGCCATTTTACTAAATAGGTCCACGACTACTAATATGGTGTTATTCCTTTCAGAAATAGGTAGGTCGACAATGTAGTCGATTGCTATGTCCTTCCAAGGACGGTCAGGAGTCGGTAATGGGATCAATTTCCCGTAAGGGGGAGTCCTCCCTTTTTTTGTAGTTTCGCAGATTAAGCAGGTTTTAACGTAATCCTCAACATCGGAGAGGCAGGTAGGCCACCAAAAGAATCTGGAGACTAATTCTTGAGTTTTCTTTATGCCCATGTGTCCAGCAGATGGAGAATCATGTAAAGTTTTTAAGACTGTTGTTCTGAGACTGTTGGGAACATAGATTTGTTGTTGATAATAATACAAACCATCCGAGTGTAAATCCAAGACCTGTAATGGTTTATTTGGGTCAGCCTGTTGTGCTGATTTAAAATGAATGTTTTGTTCTGTAGTTAAAGCTAAGAATCTGTCAAGAGGAATTAGGGGTGAAAGGTTTGGATGTGACACTTGGTCCACCAAGTGTCTTGAAAGGGCATCAGCCTTCTTGTTCTTGTTTGCAGGACGGTAGGTGATAAGGTAATTAAATCTAGCCAAGAATAGGTTCCATCGGACCTGCCGTGCGCTAAGAGTCCTATTAGTTTGTAGGTATTCTAGATTTTTGTGATCCGTGTAAATCAAGATTGGAAGAAGGGTCCCTTCTAGAAGGTGTCTCCATTGTTCCAATGCTGTTTTGATTGCTAACAGTTCTTTATCACCAATTGGGTAGTTTATTTCAGCTGAATTGAGAATACGTGAATAGAAGGCAACAGGGTGCAGAGGGTCTTTTGGAGTCTGCCTCTGTGAGAGGATTGCTCCTAAAGCATAATTAGATGCATCCACTTCCAAGATGTACTGCAACTCAGAATTAGGGAATTGGAGGATAGGGGCCGTAGTGAAAGCTTTTTTTAAGAAATTGAATATTTCTTCTAAATCATCGTTCCATCTGAAGTGTGTGTCAGATTTGGTCAAGTTAGTTAATGGTCTTGTCAGGTCAGCGAAATTTTTAATAAACTTTCTGTAGAAATTGGCGAAACCCATGAACCTTTGTATGTCCTTTTTACTTTTTGGAGAAGGCCAATTTTGAATTACCGATATCTTATCATTATCCATCTGAATACCTTGGGGTGATACAACATAACCTAGAAATTTAATTTCTTTGGAGTGAAATAAACATTTCTCTAGTTTAACATAAAGAGAGTTCTCTCGTAACCGTGTTAATACTAGGGTGACATGTTTGATGTGTTCAGTAAGTGAGGTAGAGAATATGAGTATGTCATCCAAATATATTACCATAAATAAATCCAAAAAATCCTTAAAAATATCATTTATGAAGTACTGAAAAGTAGCTGGGGCATTACAGAGGCCAAATGGCATCACAGTATATTCAAAAAGGCCGTAACGAGTACGAAATGCTGTAAGCCATTCATGACCCTCCTTGATACGTACCAAGTTGTAAGCCCCTCTTAGATCCAATTTAGTGTATATAGTAGCATTTTGTAATCTATCAAGGAGTTGAGGAATTAAAGGCAGTGGATAGCGGTTTTTTATTGTACGCTTGTTTAACTCTCTGTAATCAATAATGGGTCTTAGGGATTGATCTTTATTTTTAACAAAAAAGATACCAGCGCCAGCTGGAGAGGTGGAAGGACGTATAAAGCCTTTCTTCAAATTATCTGCCAAATAAGTTTTCAGATGTTGTAACTCAGGATCAGAGAGGGGAAATATATGGCCGTAAGGTATATCAACACCTGGCAGGAGATCTATAGGGCAGTCGTAAACCCTATGAGGGGGTAGATTCTCTGATTCTTTTTTGTCAAAGACATCAGCGAAAGTTATGTATTCCTTGGGGATTTGTAAAGGAACATCAAGTAAAATTTGTTCATGATGGAGACACAAATTTTTACAATAAGGAGAATTAAAGATGACTTGTGAAGTTGACCAGTGTATAGTGGGATCATGTTGTTTAAACCAAGTGATACCAAGTATAATGGGATATAGAGGTGAGGGTATAACATCAAAAGTAAGAAACTCTGTGTGTTGGTCATGTGTGGTGAGCCTTAAAGGTATGGTGTGGTATAAGATAGGTCCTGATGTGATTTCTTTACCATCAATAAAACGAAGTACACTAGGCACCATTTTCTTAACTAGTGGAATTTTATTTACAGTAGTGAATTGGTGGTCTATATAATTGTGGCTGGCACCAGAGTCAAGGATTGCTTGTGAGTTGAGTCTTTGCTGATCCCACTGTAATAAGATAGGAAGGGAGCAATGATTAGATTGTGTTTGTTTAGCAGATAAACATATACTTGTGGTGTTCATCTTACCCTTCCTACGCTGTAATTGAGAGCAGTCCTTTACAGAATGATCGATTCCTCCGCAATACATACAGAGATCTAAAGCTTTTCTTCTTAATTTTTCCTGTTGAGTTAATGGACCTCTGATGAAACCGAGTTCCGTAGGGATTTCAGAGGCTTTTGTAGTTGTTTTAGGTGGAGGCAGAGTAGTAACTGTATGTTTAGTTGATGTTTCTAAGTGTGACCTTTCTGAGCGTCTCTCTCTGATGCGTCTATCTAAAGTGATGCTTGCATCTATTAAGAGTTCTAAAGTCTCTGGGAGGGGTTGTCTGGCTAGCTCGTCCTTGAGAGTATCTGAGAGGCCTAGGCGGAATTGATTGCGCAAAGAAAGGTCATTCCACTGTGTATCTGGGGACCATTTCTTAAACTCTGCGATGTAGTCCTCCACAGGCCTTTTATGTTGTCTCAGAGACCTCATTGCTGTCTCAGCAGACAGCTGTTTGTAGGGATCATCATAAAGCTGTCCCATTGCTTTAAAGAACTGATCAAATGAGTACAGCAATGGGTCATTGGTCTCAAAAAACAAATTTGCCCATATACGTGGTTCGCCACGCAGATAGGAGATTGTGGTGAGAACCTTTAAATGATCATTGAAGTATGTTTTGGGTTGTAATTGGAAATATAAGGAACATGAGTTTTTGAATTCCCTAAACTCTGAACGAATACCACTAAATGTTTGTGGAGGATTAGGTTGGGGTTCACTAGAACCAATACGTGTAGTGAGTGTATCAATTTTGTCATTGATGTATTGCTTTAGGGCAGAGTTTTCTAACTGTAGTGTACTTAACCCTGTTGTGAGGTTATCTACAGTTTGAGTTAATTTCTCGACATGAGATAATAAGGCTGCTGGGTCCATGGTAAGGCTTGATTGTTATTGTCAGCCTGTGAAAGGTAATCTCACCCCTGTAAAGGAGAGAGGGAATTTTTAGGACCACAACTGCAGGCTTAGGAGTGTTGTGAAAGTATCAGTGATTCTGTGTAGGTGAGGGAAGGCAGCAAGGTTCAGAATCATTACATACCGTTCACTTTATTATAAGGATAGGTGTGACAATGGCTGAGACCACAGAGCGTATAGCCCCACTCAGTATTGACAAACTGGTTCCCACATATAACAACATGCAATTGCAACGTTAAAGTTTTAGATAGATAATATGTAATCATTTTTGGCAGCAGACATAGTTGTACAAAACTCAGGCAAAAATAGTGCTAAGAGATTTAGGCTGTACATAGGTTTTGAGACTGAACAATTAAGAAATATGGGTAGTATTAGAGCTTTTAATTATGAAGGGAACCTAACTAAGATTCTGAGACATGTCAGGAGTAATTACTGAATATTCGTAAGATACTGCAGTACAGGTATGAAGGAAGCGCTTTTGAAACTTACTAATAGAAGTAATGGGTGAGCGGTGTCCGGACAGAGAGAAGTTCCCCTGCAGAGTTTGGGAAAGTTGCAGCGTGTGCGATGGCGTGTGACGTCACCGCTTGCCGGTTCCGGTCCTGTGTTTGGTAGAGAGGTGAGCTGCGTCTGTCTCAAAGGTTGCAAGGAGGTTAGAGGGTGAGAAGCTGGATTCAACAATCAAGCAATTTGGTATGAGTAGGAGGGAAATTTAAACTGCTTGTTGGGGAGGAGTTATGTAAGTGTGCAAAGACACAGCTATACAAAGGATAAGGCAAAGAACTTAGGCAGTTATGACAGATGACGTCATTTAAAGGAACCTCTTTTGTCGGGAAGTCGTCGTGCCGGATGTATGCTCCGCGGCGGAGGAGCGAAGAAAGAAGAATGAAGATGCCGCTTTGCTTGAAGACATCACCGGATGGAAGAAGACTCTCTGCCGCTTGCTTGAAGACATCGCTGGATGGAAGAAGACTTCACTGCAGCTTGCTTGAAGACATCGCCCGGATTGGATGAAGAGTTCTGCCCGGTGGGGTGAAAACAAGGTAGGGAGATCTTCAGGGGTGTAGTGTTAGGTTTATTTAAGGGGGGTTTGGGTTAGATTAGGGGTATGTGGGTGGTGGGTTGTAATGTTGGGGGGTGGTATTGTGTTTTGTTTTTTTCAGGCAAAAGAGCAGTTTTCTTTGGGGCATGCCCCGCAAAAGGCCCTTTTAAGGGCTGGTAAGGTAAAAGAGCTAACTTTTTTTAATATAGAATAGGGCAGGGAATTTTTTTTATTTTGGGGGGCTTCATTATTTTATTAGGTGTAATTAGCTTGAAAATCTTGTAATCTTTTTTTATTTTTTGTAATTTAGTGTTTATTTTTTTTGTAATTTAGTTTAGTTTATTTAATTGTATTTTAGTTAGATATTTGTAGTTTATTTAATTTATTGATAGTGTAGGTGTATTTGTAACTTAGGTTAGGATTTATTTAACAGGTAAATTGGTAATTATTTTAACTAGGTAGCTATTAAATAGTTATTAACTATTTAATAGCTATTGTACCTAGTTAAAATAAATACCAAGTTACCTGTAAAATAAATATAAACCCTAAAATAGCTTCAATGTAATTATTAATTATATTGTAGCTATCTTAGGGTTTATTTTATAGGTAAGTATTTAGATTTAAATAGGAATATTTTAATTAATAATATTAATATTAGATTTAATTTAATAAGAGTTTAGTTAGGGATGTTAGAGTTAGATAGGGTTATTATACTTAATATATATATAATATAATAACTATATTAACTATATTAACCCTAATATAATTAGGGTTAATATAGTTAATATAGCTGGCGGCGGTGTAGGGGGATTAGATTAGGGGTTAATGTGTTTAATATAGGTGGCGGCAGTGTAGGGGGATTAGATTAGGGGTTAATACATTTATTATAGGTGGCGGTGGTGTAGGGGGATTTAGATTAGATGCAAAAGAGCAGTTTACTTTGTGACCCCGCCAAAAGCCCTTTTAAGGGCTGGTAAAAGAGCTGATTTCTTTGGGGCATGCCCCGCAAAAAGCCCTTTTAAGGGCTGGCAATAGAGCAGTTTACTTTGGGGTAATGTCACGCAAAAAAAAGCCCTTTTCAGGGCTATTTGTAGGGTTAGACTTAGGTTTAGTGGTAGGGATAGTTTAGTATTTTAGGGGTTAAATAATTTAATATAGGTGGCGGCGGGGTAGGGAGATTAGATTAGGGGTTAATTAATTTAATATAGGTGGCGGCGGGGTAGGGGGATTAGATTAGGCGTTAAATAATTTAATATAGGTGGTGGCGGGGTAGGGGGATTAGATTAGGGGTTAAATAATTTAATATACAGGGAGTGCAGAATTATTAGGCAAGTTGTATTTTTGAGGATTAATTTTATTATTGAACAACAACCATGTTCTCAATGAACCCAAAAAACTCATTAATATCAAAGCTGAATAGTTTTGGAAGTAGTTTTTAGTTTGTTTTTAGTTATAGCTATTTTAGGGGGATATCTGTGTGTGCAGGTGACTATTACTGTGCATAATTATTAGGCAACTTAACAAAAAACAAATATATACCCATTTCAATTATTTATTTTTACCAGTGAAACCAATATAACATCTCAACATTCACAAATATACATTTCTGACATTCAAAAACAAAACAAAAACAAATCAGTGACCAATATAGCCACCTTTCTTTGCAAGGACACTTAAAAGCCTGCCATCCATGGATTCTGTCAGTGTTTTGATCTGTTCACCATCAACATTGCGTGCAGCAGCAACCACAGCCTCCCAGACACTGTTCAGAGAGGTGTACTGTTTTCCCTCCTTGTAAATCTCACATTTGATGAAGGACCACAGGTTCTCAATGGGGTTCAAATCAGGTGAACAAGGAGGCCATGTCATTAGATTTTCTTCTTTTATACCCTTTCTTGCCAGCCACGCTGTGGAGTACTTGGACGCGTGTGATGGAGCATTGTCCTGCATGAAAATCATGTTTTTCTTGAAGGATGCAGACTTCTTCCTGTACCACTGCTTGAAGAAGGTGTCTTCCAGAAACTGGCAGTAGGACTGGGAGTTGAGCTTGACTCCATCGTCAACCCAAAAAGGCCCCACAAGCTCATCTTTGATGATACCAGCCCAAACCAGTACTCCACCTCCACCTTGCTGGCGTCTGAGTCGGACTGGAGCTCTCTGTCCTTTACCAATCCAGCCACGGGCCCATCCATCTGGCCCATCAAGACTCACTCTCATTTCATCAGTCCATAAAACCTTAGAAAAATCAGTCTTGAGATATTTCTTAGCCCAGTCTTGACGTTTCAGCTTGTGTGTCTTGTTCAGTGGTGGTCATCTTTCAGCCTTTCTTACCTTGGCCATGTCTCTGAGTATTGCAGACCTTGTGCTTTTGGGCACTCCAGTGATGTTGCAGCTCTGAAATATGGCCAAACTGGTGGCAAGTGGCATCTTGGCAGCTGCACGCTTGACTTTTCTCAGTTCATGGGCAGTTATTTTGCGCCTTGGTTTTTCCACACGCTTCTTGCGACCCTGTTGACTATTTTGAATGAAACGCTTGATTGATCGATGATCACGCTTCAGAAGCTTTGTAATTTTAAGAGTGCTGCATCCCTCTGCAAGATATCTCACTATTTTTGACTTTTCTGAGCCTGTCAAGTTCTTCTTTTGACCCATTTTGCCAAAGGAAAGGAAGTTGCCTAATAATTATGCACACCTGATATAGGGTGTTGATGTCATTAGACCACACCCCTTCTCATTACAGAGATGCACATCACCTAATATGCTTAATTGGTAGTAGGCATTCGAGCCTATACAGCTTGGAGTAAGACAACATGCATAAAGAGGATGATGTGGTCAAAATACTCATTTGCCTAATAATTCTGCACTCCCTGTAGGTGGCGGCGGGGTAGGGGGATTAAATTAGGGGTTAATAATTTTAAAATAGATGGCGGCGGGGTAGGGGCTCACTTTAGGGGGTAGGTAAGGTAGATGGTGGCGGGTAGGGGCTCACATTAGGGGGTTATAGATTTAATATAGCTGGCGGCGGGGTCCGGGAGCGGTGGTTTAGGGGTTAATAACTTTATTAGGTGGCGGCGGGGTCCGGGAGTGGTGGTTTAGGGGTTAATGCATTTATTATTAGGAGAGTGAGGAGGGATAGCGGATAGAGGGTTAGACATGTTTGGGAGGCGTGTTAGACAGTACTGGTGATTTCATAACTTAGTCAGGTTTTGTAGGCGCCGGCAGTTTCTAAAGTGCCGTAAGTCACTGGCGACTCCAGAAATTTGTACTTACGCAGATTTCTGGACAACGCTGGTTTATCCGACTTACGGCATTTAAGCATCTGACGGCGCCGTATATAGGATAGCTCGAGTTGTGAGCTGAAACTGCGGGCGGCGGGGGTTCCCTCGCTTGCGCCGCAAACTACGCTGCATATCGGATCACGCCCCAGGTGTTAGTCCCCTTGAAACAACTTTTCCATCACTATTGTGGCCAGAAAGAGTCCCTGTGGGTTTTAAAATTTGCCTGCCTATTGAAGTCAATGGCGGTTCGCCCAGTTCGCCCGTTCGCGAACTTTTGCGGAAGTTCGCGTTCACGGTTCGCGAACGCAAAATTTTATGTTCGCGACATCACTAGCAGTTCACCAATTTGGTAAGTTAGAGTAAACTCATTATAATGAAAACATATATTTAATGTATGTCTTTGTAGATTTAATGAATTTTTTTGCAATGCAGTTAATGTTCAAACATATTTTTAATATAAATTATGGGGGGGGGGGGTTTCCCTTTAAATTATCAGTATTAAATTGTTTAAAATAAATGTATCATTTACACACCGTGTGGAACTACACTGTCTGAATAAGGAGTTTTATATCATTATGGATGTCAAGTAATTGTCATAGTAATAACAATCACCTGTCAGCAACCACAAGTCTCATTTTGATTTGCTATTGATGTCAAATTTGATAGATACTGGTGTCTTGAGCAAATAAATAATAGCAGGTTTCCAAATAAATGGGAGAACTTGGTGTGTCTAAAATGGATGACATTTTGTGAAATTTTACATGGGATGATTCTTGTTGCAATAATTGTATGTTTAGTTTTTTTATTTAATAGCTTTTGTTATTTTTAGTGAGTCTGGAAAGGTGTATGAGCATTAATTATTGTCAAAATAAGATGACAAACCCATCTGTGAAATCAGACATTTAGTTTGCACCTAATGTTATATGGTTAGATATTTGATTCCAGCTCATTTTCTGCATAATTGTCAAGATGGTGCAAAATAACAAAAGATCTAGGGCTAGATTACAAGTGGAGTGTTAAATTATTGCGCTCCCACAAACAGTCAAATTTGCCGTTTGCAGGAGTGCAATAATTAACCAGCCATTACAAGTGGATGGTCTTTGCTACCGCGAGCTTGCAGTAGCAATTAGTGCTCCTGAAAATTAACCAGAGATCTCTGGTTAAGTTTCTAAAAGTGCACCAAATACCCTTAAATAGAGGGCATTGTAGTTTTTAATGAAAAAAAAAGCATTTTTTTAAATTAAAAACAAGACAGTTTTTGGCTTCTAAAGTTGGTGGGAGTGGGTTGTTAGAAAATAAATGGCACTTAAAAGTGCCTTTACTATGTGGTCTAAGGGAACTGTGTGTTCCCATAGACCACAATGTAAATTTTTATGCATATGAAGAGAGAAGCGCTCTTCCAGGAATGAACAACAGCTCATCAGCTAGTTCTATGGCGATTTACCACCCGGAAGCAGCCTCTTTTAGACCAGTGTGCTTTTCACAGAGTAAAACTTTCCTGGAGTATATCAGTCTGATCCCGCCAAGTAAGGTCAGTCCAGCCCCGAAATACCAGGCAATTCTCCTCTGAACAAGGAACATGACAACCCCAGATGATCATTTCTGCCTCCTATGGGCCTCATCAGAAGAGGCTGCTTCCGGGCAGTAAATCACTATAGAACTAGCTGATAAGCTGTGGTTCATTCCTGGTAGAACGCTTCTCTCTTCGTATGCAAATTAATATGACCCTAGGGAAGTCTCCCTATGGGTGATGGGGGAAACCAGACGTGGACTCCTTGCCCAGTATGCTTAGAGGAACGTGGCTGCACCTAACTGACGAGGTCCATAGGAGGCCGAAACAATTGTCTGGGGTTGTCATATTCCTTGTTCAGAGGAGATTTGACTGGTATTTCGGGGCTGGACTGACCTTACTTGGCGGGATCAGACTGATATACTTCAGGAAAGTTTTCCTCTGTGAAAAGCACACTGGTCTAAAGGAGGCTGCTTCTGGGTGGTAAATCGCCATAGAACTAGCTGATGAGCTGTTGTTCATTCCTGGTAGAGCACTTCTCTCTTCGTAGGCAAATTATTATGACCCTGGGGAAGTCTCCCTATGGGTTATGGGGGAAACCAGACGTGGACTCCTTGCACAGTGTGCTTAGAGAAATGTGGCTGCACCTCACTGACGAGGCCCATAGGAGGCAGAAACGATCGTCTGGGGTTGTCATGTTCCTTGTTCAGAGGAGAATTGCCTGGTATTTCCGGGCTGGACTGACTTTACTTGCCGGGATCAGACTGATATACTTAAGGAAAGATTTCCTCTGTGAAAAGCACACTGGTCTAAAAGAGGCTGCTTCCGGGTGGTAAATCGCCATAGAACTAGCTGATGAGCTGTTGTTCGTTCCTGGTAGACCACTTCTCTCTTTGTATGTAAATTTTTATGTATATGATTATATACATATACATTTATGTGTTAATAATGGAATATACATATCTTAACACATATACATTTATATTTAAAAATGCTGCCCATTGCTGCGCTACTTTCCCCCTCCACTGGGTGAGGTTCTGATGGCATCTATGACGGCATCAGAACGAGGCTCCCATAGGAGCCTACGGAAGAGCACTCTCGTGAGCGCAATGCTTCCTAGCAATGCAAACAGGAGCTTGCGCTTGCATTGTGATTAACTTGTAATACCAGCACATAATATTGTGCGCATAATATTGTGCGCTGGTATTACAAAATGGAGCGCTAATATCGCTTGTTCGCAAGCGATATTTAGCGCTCCACTTGTAATCTGGACTGTAATCTTTTAATTTTCAATTAGCATTTTGTATTGAATAGCATAGGTATTGAACCATATTTGCAAACAAAGGTATTTTTTAAGCATGCTTGGTCTGCTGATGAAGGTCTGATTCATATGGGTATACCATAGTGCTTAAATTATTTAGCATGCTAAACTAGTAGGGGGTAGATCATAATTCTTTAGAATAACATATTCAATGATTATTACAGAAAATCATTATTAAAGTCTATTGTCATTAAAGTCTATAGAGATTTTTGTAGATAATTAATTAGTTTTTTTTTCTAAAGGATTCTGAACGACCCCATGGAGTTTCAATAGAATATTATTAATACAAGTTAATTATGTATTGTAATTCAGTGTATTTTTTGCCATGCTTTTCTTTATTTTATATAAAAATAAATACAATTGCATTAACATTATAGCCAATAGAGCTCACAGTAATTTATCAAAAGGCAGTTTTGTAAGCAAAAGTAATAAGACAGAAAATTACCCTGGGTATTCTATACAACAACAAATATATATTAACGACTGCATTCACTGGGTAAAAATATCCCTTGAGTAATTTCATAAGAAAATTATTCTCAGTGGAGATTCCATTCACCAATACACTGCTCATTATACTGTCAATCTCTTTTTTTTTTTTTTCTTTGTTCTGGTATGTACTTTGCATGTACTTTTCTCTGTTTTAGACAGAAAGACCCCCAAATAATTGTGTTTGTGTGTCATAGCCAGAAGCAGGGTAACAAGTACTGCAATCATTGCTTTATATAACATACAATTAAAAAAATACAGTAGCATCCCTGGCAAATTGTACAATTAAAATGCCCCCATATCACATGCCTTGTACTGCATATAATAACCACTAGTGACAACTTGTCTATTCTATGTGATCATTTTACTGTTTATTTTTGCACTTTGTTCATTCTAGTAGGGGTGTTGTATTTTGCCTACTGACATATTACAATTCAGCAGGGGAATAACTATAGAGGTCTCTATTGAGAGTGGGCTCACACCTCTATGCAAGTGATGAGTATTGGTGAGTTTCCAAGATGGCCACCACAGGGTTGCTATACAGAAAAACTTGCCACCTTATTTGTACAGATAGGCTGTATACTTGCATATCCTCTGGTGCAGAGTAACCAAAGGGGAAGGTTGACCCAAAGTCACAAATAAGCTTCTGCTTATTTCAAATAGCCAGCGACCTAGGGAGGTCTAGTTATGCCCCTGCAATTCAGATCAGGGATAATAGCTACTGAGTAATGGTGGTGATAGAAGATTCTAAAATTCTTTGAGGGACCTCACTGTACTGATGAGACTTCTTAGATCATCTCGTCTGACAAGAGAGCTTTAGAGAATTGGGCCCACGGTGTCTAAGATAAGATTAGGAGGATTTTATGTAAGTAATATAGAGATGAGCTAATGAGGTCTGCTCTTCTTGCAAACTCAGCCTATTCCATTTCATTTAACAGAAATAGCTATTTAATTACAAAATAAACCTAAATGAGCAATTGCCATGCATTTTATACCCTGAAGCTGTTATAAAAATTCATTGGGAACACATTGGGCCAGATTACAAGTGGAGCTGTATTTAACGCTCCTGCACTAACTCTGCTAGAAGTATTTTGCTTGCGTCGGGTAGAACTCGTATTACAAGTTTAAAATTTAAAGTGTCTGCTCACACGCTAACCCAATGCGGGGGGAAATCCGAAGTGAGGATGTTGCGCATGCATTAACAAATTCCTCCATAGAAGTGAATGGAGAAAAAAAAGGGAAAAGAGAACACCCTACCCTATTTCAATGTAATTTTGATGTGTTTTGTGACACTTTTTTGTTTTGCAAAACAGTTAATCAGTGCTCTGGGATACGTAGAGCGTTAACTTCAATTGTGCTCAAGCAATCGTGTTTTCAACTTGTAAACCAACACGCAAACAGTCGCGCTAAACCCCTTTTCACTTGCGTGTAATTTAGCGCACCATGCCCATTATATTTAAATATTTTCTGGAAAATCTTTTATTTCAAAAAGTCAAATAGCATTTTACCAAATTTGCTTTGATCTTTTGCTATCCTTTGTTGAAGAGTCAATCTTTATAGGGGCAAAGAATCATAAATGTGTCATTTAGTACTATATGTCAGCTGTGTTTTGCAATATTGTTTATAGCAGTGTTATACATTGTTGCAAAACTCTGCTGCCATAGATTACTAAAGACACGTGCACATATCTCAACCACTATGAGCCTACCTAGATTGACATAGAATGACTTTTCAACAAAGGATATCAACAGAACCAGGGCATTTTGATAATAGAAGTAAATTGGAAAGGTGTTTAAAATGGCAAACTGTATCTAAATCATGAAAGTTTAATTTTGACTTTACTGTCCCTTTTATTTGTTGCTTTCTGCATTTATTATTTATGCTTTCATCATATTAATATACATTTTGCACTACATTAAAGGGGCCTTTATAGTGAAAAAAATGGCATGCTCTCATTCGTTAAATTTGCAGGGTAAATAGTTATAAAATTGCATCTATTGAATGAGAACATGTTGTTTGAAATAGCCCTTTAAACAAATGCAGAAATTAGGTGTTGTAATTAAAGAGAAAGAAGGTCCCCCTATTATGAGCTAGACCACGAGTGGAGCACTAGCTGTAGCGTGTGAGCAGTATGGGGTATTTCCCAGCTCTTTGAATGTGAGGAAAATAGCGTGCATATTATAAGGGGTAGTTATCAAGCCGTCAACCTCAAATACGCTGGAATTCCGCAGCGTATTTGAGGCGAGGCTGATTCGCCTTAGTTATCAAGCCCTAGATACCGGCAAAAGTAGAATTTTGTGACGTAAGCTTCGCTCCGCCGGACTCAGTCCGACACAGATCGATTCTTACGTCACTCCAGATGTTCCGCACACAAGTGCGGCACAATCTGACTACTTTTGGTAGTTATCAAAAAACTAGCAGGTACGCTCGGCACTTTTCTGGCCCAGCGTACCTGGTTTTCAATCCACCGCCCTGGAGGCGGCGGATCCCATAGGAATCAATGGGAGTCTGACCATAGCGAAAGTTCATGTTCGCTGCTGCCCGACATCCCATTGATTCCTATGGGAGATGTCTGCACCTAACACCCTAACATGTACCCCGAGTCTAAACACCCCTAATCTGTCCCCCCTACACCGCCGCAACTAAATAAAGTTATTACCCCCTAAACCGCCGCTCCCGGAGCCCACCGCAAGCTATAATAAATATGTTAACCCCTAAACCTCCGCTCCCGGTCCCCGCCGCAACTATAATATATGTATTAACCCCTAAACCGCCGCTCCCGGACACCGCCGCCACCTACATTATACCTAGTAACCCCTATCCTGCCCCCTCTATACCGCCGCCCTCTATAATAAAGTTGTTAACCCCTATTCTGCTGATCCCAGACCTCGCCGCAACTAAATAAATAGTTTAACCTCTAAACCGCCGCTCCCGGACCCCACCGCAACCTATATTAAACTTATTAACCCTTAATCTGCCCCCCTACACCGTCGCCACCTATAATAAATTTATTAACCCCTATCCTGCCCCCCACTACACCGCCGCCACTGTAATAAAATTATTAACCCCTAAACCTAAATCTAACACTAACCCTAACACCCCCCTAACTTAAATATTAATTAAATACATCTAAATAATATTTCTCTTATTAACTAACGGCTAGATTTAGAGTTTTGTCGGTAACGACCCGCATAGCTAATGCTGGCTTTTTTCTGGCCGCACCTTTTAAATAACTCTGGTATTGAGAGTCCACAGAATCGCTGCGTTAGGTTCCAAAAAAGGAGCGTAGAGCATATTTAACGCAACTTCAACTCTCGATACCAGAGTTGATTACGGACGCGGCCAGCCTCAAAACTTGCTCGTGCACGATTCCCCCATAGAAAACAATGGGGCTGTTTGAGCTGGAAAAAAACCTAACACCTGCAAAAAAGCCGCGTTCAGCTCCTAACGCAGCCCCATTGTTGTCTATGGGGAAACACTTCCTACGTCTGACCCTAACACCCTAACATGTACCCCGAGTCTAAACACCCCTAACCTTACACTTATTAACCCCTATTCTGCCGCCCCCGCTATCGCTGACACCTGCATATTATTTTTAACCCCTAATCTGCCGCTCCGTAAACCGCCGCTACTTACATTATCCCTATGTACCCCTAATCTGCTGCCCCTAACACCGCCGACCCCTATATTATATTTATTGACCCCTAATCTGCCCCCCACAACGTCGCCTCCACCTGCCTACACTTATTAACCCCTAATCTGCCGAGCGGACCGCACCGCTATTATAATAAAGTTATTAACCCCTAATCCGCCTCACTAACCCTATAATAAATAGTATTAACCCCTAATCTGCCCTCCCTAACATCGCCGACACCTAACTTCAAACATTAACCCCTAATCTGCCGACTGGAGCTCACCGCTATTCTAATAAATGTATTAACCCCTAAAGCTAAGTCTAACCCTAACACTAACACCCCCTAAATTAAATATAATTTAAATCTAACAAAATTAATTAACTCTTATTAAATAAATTATTCCTATTTAAAGCTAAATACTTACCTGTAAAATAAATCCTAATATAGCTACAATATAAATTATTTTTATATTATAGCTATTTTAGGATTTATATTTATTTTACAGGTAACTTTGTATTTATTTTAACCAGGTACAATAGCTAAAATAGTTAAAATAATTACAAAATTACCTGTAAAATAAATCCTAACATAAGTTACAATTAAACCTAACACTACCCTATCAATAAATTAATTAAATAAACTACCTACAATTACCTACAATTAAACCTAACACTGCACTATCAATAAATTAATTAAATACAATATCTACAAATAAATACAATGAAATAAACTAACTAAAGTACAAAAAATAAAAAAGAACTAAGTTACAAAAAATAAAAAAATATTTACAAACATCAGAAAAATATTACAACAATTTTAAACTAATTACACCTACTCTAAGCCCCCTAATAAAATAACAAAGACCCCCAAAATAAAAAAATGCCCTACCCTATTCTAAATTACTAAAGTTCAAAGCTCTTTTACCTTACCAGCCCTGAACAGGGCCCTTTGCGGGGCATGCCCCAAAGAATTCAGCTCTTTTGCCTGTAAAAAAAACACATACAATACCCCCCCCAACATTACAACCCACCACCCACATACCCCTAATCTAACCCAAACCCCCCTTAAATAAACCTAACACTAAGCCCCTGAAGATCTTTCTACCTTATCTTCACCATACCAGGTTCACTGATCGATCCAGAAGAGCTCCTCCGATGTCATGATCCAAGCCCAAGCGGGGGGCTGAAGATGTCCATGATCCGGCTGAAGTCATCATCCAAGCGGGAGCTGAAGAGGTCCATGATCCGGCTGAAGTCATCATCCAAGCGGGAGCTGAAGAGGTCCATGATCCGGCTGAAGTCTTCTATCAAGGGCATCTTCAATCTTCTTTCTTCCGGATCCATCTTGCAGACCTCCGACGCGGAACATCCTGCTGGCCCGACGGACTACCGACGAATGAAGGCTCCTTTAAGGGACATCATCCAAGATGGCGTCCCTCGAATTCCGATTGGCTGATAGGATAGGCTCAGATTGAGCTCGCATTTCATTGTATTTATTTGTAGATATTGTATTTAATTAATTTATTGATAGTGTAGTGTTAGGTTTAATTGTAGGTAATTGTAGGTAGTTTATTTAATTAATTTATTGATAGTGTAGTGTTAGGTTTAATTGTAACTTAGGTTAGGATTTATTTTACAGGTAATTTTGTAATTATTTTAACTATTTTAGCTATTGTACCTGGTTAAAATAAATACAAAGTTACCTGTAAAATAAATATAAATCCTAAAATAGCTATAATATAAATATAATTTATATTGTAGCTATATTAGGATTTATTTTACAGGTAAGTATTTAGCTTTAAATAGGAATAATTTATTTAATAATAGTTAATTAATTTCGTTAGATTTAAATTATATTTAAGTTAGGGGGGTGTTAGTGTTAGGGTTAGACTTAGCTTTAGGGGTTAATAAATTTATTAGAATAGCGGTGAGCTCCAGTCGGCAGATTAGGGGCTAATGTTTGAAGTTAGGTGTCGGCGATGTTAGGGAGGGCAGATTAGGGGTTAATACTATTTATTATAGGGTTAGTGAGGCGGATTAGGGGTTAATAACTTTATTATAATAGCGGTGTGGTCCGCTCGGCAGATTAGGGGTTAATAAGTGTAGGCAGGTGGAGGCGACGTTGTGGGGGGCAGATTTGGGGTTAATAAATATGATATAGGGGTCGGCGGTGTTAGGGGCAGCAGATTAGGGGTACATAAGGATAACGTAAGTAGCGGCGCTTTGCGGTCGGCAGATTAGGGGTTAATTATTGTAGGTAGCTGGCGGCAACGTTGTGGGGGGCAGGTTAGGGGTTAATAAATATAATACAGGGGTCGGCGGTGTTAGGGGCAGCAGATTAGGGGTACATATGGATAACGTAGGTGGCGGTCGGCAGATTAGGGGTTAAAAAAATTGAATCAAGTGGCGGCGATGTGGGGGGACCTCGGTTTAGGGGTACATAGGTAGTTTATGGGTGTTAGTGTACTTTAGAGCACAGTAGTTAAGAGCTTTATAAACCGGCGTTAGCCCAGAAAGCTCTTAACTACTGACTTTTTTCTGCGGCTGGATTTTTGTCGTTAGATTTCTAACGCTCACTTCAGCCACGACTCTAAATACCGGAGTTAGAAAGATCCCATTGAAAAGATAGGATACGCAAATGACGTAAGGGGATCTGCGGTATGGAAAAGTCGCGGCTGAAAAGTGAGCGTTAGACCCTTTTCTGACTGACTCCAAATACCGGCGGTAGCCTAAAACCAGCGTTAGGAGCCTCTAACGCTGGTTTTCACGGATACCGCCAAACTCTAAATCTAGGCCTAAGTTAATCCTATTTAAAACTAAATACTTACCTTTAAAATAAACCCTAATATAGCTACAATATAAATAATAATTATATTGTAGCTATCTTAGGATTTATTTTTATTTTACAGGCAACTTTCAATTTATTTTAACTAGGTGCAATAGCTATTAAATAGTTATTAACTATTTAATAGCTACCTAGTTAAAATAAAGACAAATTTACCTGTAAAATAAAAACTAACCTAAGTTACAATTACACCTAACACTACACTATACTTAAATAAATTATTCCTATTTAAAACTAAATACTTACCTGTAAAATAAACCCTAAGATAGCTACAATATAATTAATAATTACATTGTAGCTATTTTAGGATTTATATTTATTTTACAGGTAACTTTATATTTATTTTAGCTAGTTAGAATAGTTATTAAATAATTATTAGCTATTTAATAACTACCTAGCTAAAAGAAATACAAAATTACCTTTAAAATAAATCCTAACCTAAGTTACAATTAAACCTAACACTACACTATCATTAAATAAATTAAATAAATTACCTACAAATAACTACAATTAAATACAATTAAATAAACTAACTAAAGTACAAAAAAAAAGCTAAGTTACAAAAAATAAAAAAAATAAGTTACAAACATTTAAAAAATATTACAATTTTAAGCTACTTGCACGTAATCTAAGCCCCCTAATAAAATAATAAAGCCCCCCAAAATAAAAAAATTCCCTACCCTATTCTAAATTAAAACGTTCAAAGCTCTTTTACCTTAACAGCCCTTAAAAGGGCCTTTTGCGGGGCATACCCCAAAGAATTATGCTCTTTTGCCTGTAAAAGAAATATACAACCCCCCCCAACATTAAAACCCACCACCAACATACCCCTAATCTAACCCAAACCCCCCTTAAAAAAACCTAACACTACCCCCCTGAAGATCATCCTACCTTGAGTCGTGTTCAGCCAGCCGACCATCGATGGAACCGAAGAGGAGATCCGGAGCTGCAGAAGTCATCATCCAAGGGGCGCTGAAGAAATCTTACATCCGATGAAGTCATCATCCAGGCGGCGCTGAAGAAGTCTTCCATCCGGGCGATGTCATCTTCCAAGCGGCGTCTTCAATCTTCATCCATCTGGAGCGCAGCCATCTTCAGACGAGCCGACGCGGAGCCATCCTCTTCTTCCCGACGACTACCGATGAATGGATATTCCTTTAAGGGATGTCATCCAAGATGGCGTCCCTTCAATTCTGATTGGCTGATAGGATTCTATCAGCCAATCGGAATTAAGGTAGGAAAAATCTGATTGGCTGATTGAATTAGCCAATCAGATTGAAGTTCAATTCGATTGGATGATCCAATCAGCCAATCAGATTGAGCTTGCATTCTATTGGCTGATCGCCTGATTGATTTAATGTTGGGGGGGTTGTATTTGTATTTTACAGGCAAAAAAGCAGAATTCTTTGGGGCATGCCCCGCAAAAGGCCCTTTTAAGGGCTGGTAAGGTAAAAGAGCTTTGAACTTTTTAATTTAGAATAGGGTAGGGAATTTTTTTATTTTGGGGGGCTTTGTTATTTTATTAGGGGGCTTAGATTAGGTGTAAGTAGCTTAAAATTGTTGTAATATTTTTAAAATGTTTGTAACTTATTTTTTTATTTTTTGTAACTTAGCTTTTTTTATTTTTTGTACTTTAGTTAGTTTATTTAATTGTATTTAATTGTAGTTATTTGTAGGTAATTTATTTAATTTATTTAATGATAGTGTAGTGTTAGGTTTAATTGTAACTTAGGTTAGGATTTATTTTAAAGGTAATTTTGTATTTCTTTTAGCTAGGTAGTTATTAAATAGTTAATAACTATTTAATAACTATTCTAACTAGCTAAAATAAATACAAAGTTACCTGTAAAATAAATATAAATCCTAAAATAGTTACAATGTAACTATTAATTATATTGCAGCTATCTTAGGGTTTATTTTACAGGTAAGTATTTAGTTTTAAATAGGAATAATTTATTTAAGTATAGTGTAGTGTTAGGTGTAATTGTAACTTAGGTTAGTTTTTATTTTACAGGTAAATTTGTCTTTATTTTAACTAGGTAGCTATTAAATAGTTAATAACTATTTAATAGCTATTGTACCTAGTTAAAATAAATTGAAAGTTGCCTGTAAAATAAAAATAAATCCTAAGATAGCTACAATGCAATTATTATTTAAATTGTAGCTATATTAGGGTTTATTTTAAAGGTAAGTATTTAGTTTTAAATAGGATTAACTTAGTTAATAAGAGAAATATTATTTAGATGTATTTAATTAATATTTAAGTTAGGGGGGTGTTAGGGTTAGTGTTAGACTTAGGTTTAGGGGTTAATAATTGTATTACAGTGGCGGCGGTGTAGTGGGGGGCAGGATAGGGGTTAATAAATGTATTATAGGTGGCGACGGTGTAGGGGGGAAGATTAGGGGTTAATAAGTTTAATATAGGTTGTGGCAGGATCCGGGAGCGGCGGTTTAGCGGTTAAACTCTTTATTTAGTTGCGGCGGGGTCTGGGATCGGCAGTATAGGGGTTAATAACTTTATAGAGGGCGGTGGTATAGGGGGGGCAGGATAGGGGTTACTAGGTGTAATGTAGGTGGCGGCGGTGTCTGGGAGCGGCGGTTTAGTGGTTAATACATTTATAAGAGTTGCGGCGGGGTCTAGGAGTGGCGGTTTAGGGGTTACTAACTTTATTTAGTTGCGGGGGGCGCCGGTATAGGGGGTAGAACAGTGTAGTTAGTGTGGGTGCTTAGTGACAGACTAGCAATAAAGCTGTCAAAAAGCTGAAGAGCAGCGAGAACGGATGAGTGATAACTATCACAGTCCGCTGCTCATCGCTCCGTACTTGGTGCGTGGCTTTTTGACAGCTTTTTTGATAACTTAGGCGAACGTATTCAGGTCCGCGGCGGCGATGGTAGGCGAGCTTAGGTATTGGACCGGCAAAGGCAGGTAAAGTAGACGGCTTGATAAGTACCCCTCTATGAGTTGAAAGTAACAGTGTTCACTTGAGCACAATCTAATTTAACGTGGGTCATGTTAGCGTGACTTCAGAGCTCTAGTTAAATGTTACGCTCAACAAAAATTTGCTCAACACACATAAAAAATACATTTTGTCAGTACAGTTACACTCATAATAACACTGTCTGATAAAAGTTATTAAAAATGCATTAAAAAGTTATAAGGGCTCAAAGCTATGAGGTCTCAGGTGTTAGAAAAGAAAGAGGTGAGAAGAACTTTAACAAAGAGATACATACACACACATTTGTGTATGTATATATACATACATATATGTATATACAGTATGTGTGTGTACATATGTATTATATGTGTATATATGTATTATATGTATATACAGTATGTGTGTGTACATATGTATTATATGTGTATATATATATATATATATATTTACCAACATATATACATTTATAAATACATATGTATACATACACACACACACACACACACACACACACACACACACACACATATATATATATATATATATATATATATATATATATATATATGTGCAGTAGAGTCATTTGCAGTTAAGTAGACATGAAAAAGTATATTTATGAGGGGTCTTTTTTTGGGGTCTTTCTGTCTAAAACAGAGAAAAGTACATGCAAAGTACATACCAGGACAAAGAAAAGAAATAGATTGACAGTATCATGAGCTGTGTATTGGTGAATGGACTCTCCACTGAGAATAATTTTCTTATGAAATTACTCAAGGGATATTTTTACCCAGTGAATGCAGCCGTTAATATATATTTGTTGTTGTATAGAATACCCAGGGTAATTTTCTGTCTTATTACTTTTGCTTACAAAACTGCCTTTTGATAAATCACTGTGAGCTCTATTGGCTATAATGTTAATGCAATTGTATTTATTTTTATATAAAATAAAGAAAAGCACGGCAAAAAATACACTGAATTACGATACTTTCTGATACATAATTAACTTGTATTAATAAAAATCTATTGAAACTCCATGGGGTAGACCAGAATCCTTTAGAAAACAAACTAATTCATTATCTACAAAAATCTCCATAGAGATTCAAATATAAAGCTCATCTTCAAAAGCTCTCCAAACAAACATTCTCAGTACTAATAACAAAATTATCTTATTTAGATTTTACACATAAATGGGACCCTACTAATACTAATATTTTGGAAGAAATTCATATAAGAGAACAATTAAATAATTACCTTAACATAGAATACCAAAAATCCTCCTTAAAGTTAAAACAAAAATTTTAACCTGAAGGGAATATAGCAGGAAAAATGTTAGCTAGATCTTTAAAGCGCACTAAATTTAAATCTTTTATCCACAAAATTAGAACCCCACAAAATACCCTAGTTCATATGACTCCCAACATATTAGACCAATTCCACCAATATTATTCAAATTTATATCACATACAGCATGATCATACGAATCAAGAATTGGATAATGATACCCACATACAAGCATATCTCAATACCTGTAATCTTCCTTCATTAACACCGTCACAGAGTGAGATCTTTGAATCACCTATCTCGGCACCTGAAATTGCAGCAGGCATCAAAGACCTCAAAACTGGAAAAACCCAGGTCCTGATGGATTAACGGCTATGTATTATCAACTCTTTGCCCATATCCTTATTCCTCAACTACTCATTTAATTTAATAATGTTGACCCTTTAAATCCCTTCCCACCTTCCATGTTTGAAGCATACATTGTAGTTCTACCTAAACCTGGTAAATCTTCAGACATTGCCTCACCTTTTCACCCTATCTCTCTATTGAACATAGACACTAAAATGTTTGCAAAAATCCTAGCAACACGCTTAAATAACGTACTCCCCCATCTCATACACCTAAACCAAGGGGGTTTCACTCCATATAGAGAGGGCTGTCATAACACACTAAAAATGATTAATCTAATAAAATACACAACAAAATGAACTAATCCAACTATCTTCGCATCCATTGATGCAGAAAAAGCATTCGATAGCTTAAACTGGAAATTTTTCACTCAGACTTTATTTTAATTTGGGTTCTGGGAAACATTTATATAACAAATAATAGCTTTATACTCCACACCAAATGCTAAAATCAAACTAAATGATGCTCTATTAACACCCTTTGCAATATATAACGGTACGAGACAGGGATGCCCACAATCACCTCTTTTATTCACCATGACCATGGAAACCTTAGCAAATAGGATTAGATCCAATACAAAAATCACAGGCATTAGAATTAACGAAAAATAATATAAAATTTCCTTATATGCGGATGAGAAGTTACGCCCGTATATTTCTGCCGTCGCCCGTAGTTTTTTGGGCTATAGGCAGGTATACCAAACCAGCGCAGTTTGGTATCCAATATGCAGCGTAAGGACTTACGTGGCGAAAATGGAGAAAACTTACTCCATTTTCACCTCGCCACAAAAAGCAGCCGTAAGAAGCCTTACGCTGACTATTGGAGCCCCGTAACTCCCTAAATTAGCTAGAAAATAAACCTAACACCTAACGCATGCGCAATGTCTATCTACCTGTCACCCGCGATCTGCTAAATAAAACCTAACACCTAACGCATGCGCAATGTCTATCTACCTGTCACCCGCGATCTGCTAAATAAAACCTAACACCTAACGCATGCGCAATGTCTATCTACCTGTCAACCGCGATCCGCCCCCCCCCCGAAATCCCTAATAAAGTTATTAACCCCTAAACTGCCGCTCCCGGACCCCGCCGCCATCTACATAAACTAACCCCCTACTGTGAGCCCCTAAAACCGCCGCAATCTACTTTATCTATCCCCTAATCTGACCCCTAAAACCGCCGCCACCTATATAAAAATTATTAACCCCAAATCTAATCCCCCTATACCGCCGCCACCTATATTAATATTATTAACCCCTAATTTAATCTACCTACCCCGCCGCCAGCTATATTATCTATATTAACCCTAAGTATATTATAGTTAATATAGTTATTACATTATATATATTAACTATATTAACCCTAATTATATTAGGGTTAATATAGTTAATATAGTTACTATAGTATTTATATTAACTATATTAACTCTATCTAACCCTAACACCCCTAACTAAATTTATATTACATTAATCTAATTCATATTATAAACTAAAATATTCCTATTTAAATCTAAATACTTTCCTATAAAATAAACCCTAAGATAGCTACAATATAATTAATAATTACATTGTAGCTATGTTAGGGTTAATATTTATTTTACAGGTAAATTGTTAATTATTTTAACTAGGTCTAATAGCTATTAAATAGTTATTAACTATTTAATAGCTACCTAGTTAAAATAATTACCCAATTACCTGTAAAATAAATCCTAACCTAAGTTACAAATACACCTACACTATCAAGAAATTAAATAAACTACAAATATCTATCTAAAAATACAATTAAATTAACTAAACTAAATTACACAAAAAAACAAACACTAAATTACAAAAAATAAAAAAAGATTACAAGATTTTTAAGCTAATTACACCTATTCTAAGCCCCCTAATAAAATAATAAAGCCCCCCAAAATAAAAAAATTCCCTGCCCTATTCTAAATTAAAAAAAGTTCAAAGCTCTTTACCTTACCAGCCCTTAGATTTAAATCCGATCCGGGCGATGTCTTGCTCCAAGCGGCAAAGAAGAATTCTTCCTCCGGCGACGTCTTCCTCCAAGCGGCAAAGAAGAATTCTTCCTCCGGCGACGTCTTCCTCCAAGCGGCAGCAAAGTCTTCATCCTTCCGGCGGCATCTTCAATCTTCTTTCTTGGCTCCGCCGGCGCGGAGCATCCATCCCGGTCGACGACTGAACGACGAATGAGGTACCTTTAGATGACGTCCGCCGAATTCCGATTGGCTGATAGGATTCTATCAGCCAATCGGAATTAAGTTACAAAAATCTGATTGGCTGATTGAATCAGCCAATCAGATTCAAGTTCAATCCGATTGGCTGATTGGTTCAGCCAATCGGATTGAACTTGAATCTGATTGGCTGATTCAATCAGCCAATCAGATTTTTCTAACTTAATTCCGATTGGCTGATAGAATCCTATCAGCCAATCGGAATTCGGCGGACGCCATCTTGGATGACGTCATTTAAAGGTACCTCATTCGTCGTTCAGTCATCGGCCGGGATGGATGCTCCGCGGCGGCGGAGCCAAGAAAGAAGATTGAAGATGCCGCCGGAAGGATGAAGACTTTGCTGCTGCTTGGAGGAAGACGTCGCAGGAGGAAGAATTCTTCTTTGCCGCTTGGAGCAAGACATCGCCCGGATCGGATGAGGAGTTCGGCCCGGTGTGGTGAAGACAAGGTAGGGAGATCTTCAGGGGGGTAGTGTTAGGCTTTTTTAAGGGGGGGTTGGGTGGGTTTAGAATAGGGGTATGTGGGTGGTGGGTTGTAATGGGGGGGGTATTGTATATGTTTTTAAATGCAAAAGAGCTGAATTCTTTGGGGCATTCCCCACAAAAGGCCCTTTTAAGGGCTGGTAAGGTAAAGAGCTTTGAACTTTTTTTAATTTAGAATATGGCAGGGAATTTTTTTATTTTGGGGGGCTTTATTATTTTATTAGGGGGCTTAGAATAGGTGTAATTAGCTTAAAAATCTTGTAATCTTTTTTTTATTTTTTGTAATTTAGTGTTTGTTTTTTTGTGTAATTTAGTTTAGTTAATTTAATTGTATTTTTAGATAGATATTTGTAGTTTATTTAATTTCTTGATAGTGTAGGTGTATTTGTAACTTAGGTTAGGATTTATTTTACAGGTAATTGGGTAATTATTTTAACTAGGTAGCTATTAAATAGTTAATAACTATTTAATAGCTATTAGACCTAGTTAAAATAATTAACAATTTACCTAGAAAATAAATATTAACCCTAACATAGCTACAATGTAATTATTAATTATATTGTAGCTATCTTAGGGTTTATTTTATAGGTAAGTATTTAGATTTAAATAGGAATATTTTAGTTTATAATATGAATTAGATTAATTTAATATAAATTTAGTTAGGGGTGTTAGGGTTAGATAGAGTTAATATAGTTAATATAAATACTATAGTAACTATATTAACCCTAATATAATTAGGGTTAATATAGTTAATATATATAATGTAATAACTATATTAACTATAATATACTTAGGGTTAATATAGATAACATAGCTGGCGGCGGGGTAGGTAGATTAAATTAGGGGTTAATCATTTTAATAGAGATGGCGGCGGTGTAAGGGGCTTACATTAGGGGTTAATAATATTAATATAGCTGGCGGCGGTATAGGGGGATTAGATTAGGGGTTAATAATTTTAATAGAGATGGCAGCGGTGTTAGGGGCTCACTTTAGGGGGTTATAGATTGAATATAGCTGGCGGCGGGGTACGGGAGCGACGGTTTAGGGGTTAATAACTTTATTAGGTTGCGGCGGGGTACGGGAGCGGTGGTTTAGGGGTTAATAACTTCTTTTTATTGTTAGGCTAGTGAGGGGGGATAGCGGATAGAGGGTTAGATGTGTCGGGCTATGTTCAGGAGGCGTGTTAGACAGTGCGGGTGATTTAGACTTTAGTCAGGTTTTGTAGGCGCCGGCAGTTTCTAACGTCAAGTCACTGGTGACTCCAAAAATCTGTACTTACGCAGATTTCTGGACATCGCTGGTTTGTGAGACTTGCGCCACTTTAGCAAGTGACGGCGCCGCATATTGGATGGCTCGAGTTGCGAGCTGAAACTGCGGGCGACGCGGGTTCCCTCGCTTGCGCCGCAAACTGCGATCTATATCGGACCGCGCCCAATTTATTTGCAAATTATGGTGGAAAATAATTATTTGGTCAATATCAAAAGTTCATCTCAATACTTTGTTATATATCCTTTGTTGGCAGTGACAGAGGTCAAACGTTTTCTGAAAGTCTTCACAAGGTTGTCACACACTGTTGCTGGTATGTTGGCCCATTCCTGCATGCAGATCTCCTCTAGAGCAGTGATGTTTTGGGGCTGTCGCTGGGCAACACGGACTTTCAACTCCATCCAAAGGTTTTCTATGGGGTTGAGATCTGGAGACTGGCTAGGCCACTCCAGAACCTTGAAATGCTTCTTATGAAGCCACTCCTTCATTGCCCGGGCGATGTGTTTGGGATCATTGTCATGCTGAAAGACCCAGCCACGTTTCATCTTCAATGCCCTTGCTGATGGAAGGAGGTTTGCACTCAAAATCTCATGATACATGGCCCCATTCATTCTTTCATGTACACGGATCAGTCGTCCTGTTCCCTTTGCAGAGAAACAGCCCCAAAGCATGATGTTGGCACCCCCATGCTTCACAGTAGGTATGGTGTTCTTTGGTTGCAACTCAGCATTCTCTCTCCTCCAAACACGACGAGTTGTGTTTCTACCAAACAGTTCTACTTTGGTTTCATCTGACCATATGACATTCTCCCAATCCACTCCTGGATCATCCAAATGCTCTCTAGCATACTTCAGATGGGCCGGACATGTACTGGCTTAAGCAGGGGGACACGTCTGGCACTGCAGGATCTGAGTCCCTGGCAGCGTAGTGTGTTACTGATGATGTTACGTTGGTCCAAGCTCTCTGCAGGTCATTCACTAGATCCCCCCATGTGGTTCTGGGATGTTTGCTCACCGTTCTTGTGATCATTTTGACCCCACGGTGTGAGATCTTGTGTGGCGCCCCAGATCGAGGGAGATTATCAGTGGTCTTCCATTTTCTAATTATTGCTCCCACAGTTGATTTCTTCACACCAAGCTGCTTGCCTATTGCAGATTCAGTCTTCCCAGCCTGGTGCAGGTCTACAATTTTGATTCTGGTGTCCTTCGACAGCTCTTTGGTCTTCACCATAGTGGAGTTTGGAGTGTGACTGTTTGAGGTTGTTGACAGGTGTTTTTTATACTGATAACAAGTTCAAACAGGTGCCATTAATACAGGTAATGAGTGGAGGACAGAGGAGCCTCTTAAAGAAGAAGATACAGGTCTGTGAGAGCCAGAAATCTTGCTTGTTTGTAGGTGACCAAATACTTATTTTCCACCCTAATATGCAAATAAATTGTTTCCAAATCAGACAATGTGATTGTCTTGATTTGTTTCCACATTTTGTCTCTCATAGTTGAGGTATACCTATGATGAAAATTACAGGCCTCTCTCATCTTCTTAAGTGGGAGAACTTGCACAATTGGTGGCTCACTAAATACTTTTTTGCCCCACTGTAGGTACAACTGGAACATGATCTTGCACAAAATAAACAAATACACAGATCCTTAGGTCTATTAATAGCTACAATCACTAAATTAACTTTTGACACTTGGGATAAATACATAATCAAATCCCTGAATATTCCATCCATCCCCTTCCCCATTGACACCACTAAAAGATAACCCAGAACTACAGATATCTCTTACCAAATCTTTCTTGCACATGTTAAAATTACAAGATACAATCCAGTGTCATGCCGTCTTATTAAATGGCATAGGAGAAGTACTAATATAACAATGATACACAAATGAAGGATTTCCTTGCTATGAACTTCCTTTGGGAAGAGTATTGTAATATCAACACATCAAATTGTCTCTCTACAATTCCCTTATTGCTTATAGGAAATAAAAAAACAAATACTTTCAGATGCTTACCAATTACATTTATGGTTATGTATTTTTACAAATCCGGTAAATTATTTTGTGATACTACCTTTGACCAGTAATGTGCCATACATCTACAATGATGTTTATAATAACTCTTTATTACGTACCAATGTATAATTCTTATACCATGCAAAACTGAAACTTAGAGGCCGAATTATCAAGCCGTCAACTATGCTGCATTCGCCGGCACCAATACGCTCGCCTAACATCGCCTAGCATCCTCTTCTTCCAACGTCTGTTGCAGATCTTTCATCCTATTGGCTGAACCAATCAGCCAATAGGATTGAGCTTGCATTCTATTGGCTATTCCAATCAGCCAATAGAATGCAAGCTCAATCCTATTGGCTGATTGGATCAGCCAATAGGATGAAAGCTCAATCCTATTGGCTGATTGCAACAGCCAATAGGATTTTTTCAACCTTAATTCCTATTGGCTGATAGAATTGATAGATCAGCCAATCGGAATGTCAGGGACGCCATCTTGGATGACATCATTTAAAGGGAAACTTCATTCTGCAACAGATGTCAGAAGAAGAGGATGCTCTGTGCCGGATGTCTTAAAGATGGACCCACTCCGCACCGGATGGATGAAGATAGAAGATGCCATCTGGATGAAGACTTCTGCCCACTTAAATGAAGACTTCTGCCGGCTTCGCTGAGGATGGATGTCTGGTCTTCGAAAATTGTAAGTGGATTGTCGGTGGTTAGTATTAGGTTTTTTTAAGGGTTTATTGGGTGGGTTTTAATTTTAGGTTAGGGACTTTGGACTGAAAAATAGCTAAATGCCCTTTTAAGGGCAATGCCCATACAAATGCCCTTTTCTGGGCAATGGGGAGCTTAGGTTTTTTAGATAGGTTTTTATTTGGGGGGTTGGTTGTGTGGGTGGTGGGTTTTACTGTTGGGGGGGTGTTTGTATTGTATTTTACAGGTAAAAGAGCTGATTTCTTTGGGGCAATGCCCCGCAAAAGGCCCTTTTAAGGGCCATTGGTAGTTTATTGTAGGCTAGGGTTTTTTTATTTTGGGGGGGGGGGGGGCTTTTTATATTTTGAAAGGGCTATTAGATTAGGTGTAATTAGTTTAAATATTTGATAATTTATTTTGTGTCACTTAGTGTTTTTTATTTTGTGTAACTTAGTGTTTTTTATTTTGTGTAACAGTGTTTTTTATTTTATGTAACTTAGTTGTCATTTTTTGTAACTTAGTAATTCTTTATTGTAGATTTAAAAAACTTGAGTAGGGTTAGGTTTTTAAATATGTAATATAGTTAATTTAATTTTTAGTTTAATGTAGTTTTAGTATAATAGGGTAGATTAATTAATATTGTAATATAGTTTAATGTAGTTTTAGTATAATAGTTAGGGTAGGTTAATTAATAGTTTAATATAGTTTAATGTAATTTTAGTATAATAGTTAGGGTAGGTTAATTAATAGTTAAATATAGTTTAATGTAATTGTAGGATAATAGTTAGGGTAGGTTAATTAGTAGTTTAATATAGTTTATTTTAATTCTACAAGTTTACATTTATTATACGATAGGGATGAGTTAATATTTAAAGGGACAGTCTAGGCCAAAATAAACTTTCATGATTCAGATAGAGCATTTAATTTTAAACAATTTTCCAATTTACTTTTATCACCAATTTTGCTTTGTTCTCTTGGTATTCTTAGTGGAAAGCTTAACCTAGGAGGTTCATATGTTAATTTCTTAGACCTTGAAGCCCACCTCTTTTCAGATTGCATTTTAACAGTTTTTCACCACTAGAGGGTGTTAGTTCACGTATTTCATATAGCTAACACTGTGCTCTTGCACGTGAAGTTACTGGGAGCAGGCACTGATTGGCTAGACTGCAAGACTGTCAAAAGAACTGAAAAAAAGGGGCAGTTTACAGAGGCTTAGATACAAGATAATCACAGAGGTTAAAAGTATATTATTATAACTGTGTTGGTTATGCAAAACTGGGGAATGGGTAATAAAGGGATTATCTATCTTTTAAAACAATAAAAATTCTGGTGTAGACTGTCCCTTTAATGTAAAGTTAGAGGGTTGTTAGGTTTAGGGGTTAATAGCTTAATTTAGTTTATGGCAATGTGGGGGGCTGGTGGTATAGGGGTTAATGGGTTTAGTAAGTGGTAGTGATGTGGGAGACCAGGGGTTTAGGGGTTAATACAATTATTTAGTTGTGAAGGGGTCTGGGAGCGGCGGGATAGGGGTTAATAACTTTATTAGAGTTGCGGTGGGCTCTGGGAGTGGAGGGATAGAGGTTTTATAACTTTATTAGAGTTGCAGTGGGCTCCAGGAGCAGCGGGATAGGGGTTAATAACTTTATTTAGGTGGCGGCGATGTCAGGAGGAAGATTAGGGGTGTTTAGACTCGGGGAACATGTTAGGGTGTTAGGTGTAAACGTAATTTGTTTTCTACCATATAAATCAATGGGATATCTGGCAGCATCGAACATGAGCTTTCGCTGCTTTCAGACTCCCATTGATTCCTATGGCATCCACAGCCTTCAGGGTGGCGGATTGAAAACCAGGTACGCTGGGCAGGAATAGTGGCGAGCATACCTGTTAGAAATTTCTTAACTTGCAAAAGGTGTCAGAGAGTGCCGAATTTGTATTCGGAACATCTGTAATGACGTAAGCATTGATCTGTGTCGGATTGAGTCCGGCGGATCGTATGTTACGTCACAAATTTCAACTTTTGCCGGTCTGTAGGCTTTGATAACTAGGTCGAATCAAGCTCACCACAATTACGCTGTGGAATTCCGGCATATTTGCGGTTGACGGCTTGATAAATATCCCTCATTGTGTCAATTGCATAACTTTTTATGTTTGAGATGTTTAATAAAAAAAAATATATATTTATACAATATTCATGAAGTGCTTAACTGTGTATGTACTGTAAATATTTTGCATTCCAATGTTCTTCACATAGGGGAATATATAATTTTATATATATATATATATATATATATATATATATATATATATATATATATAAGAATAGATAAATATTTTACAAAAAATTATCAGATATATATTAAAATATTTATTTAAAAATAAATAGAACATATTATTCTGTGTGAAGAACATAAGAATGTGAAATATTGATAATTCATGTAGGGTTTGGCGCACTTGAATAAACGAAATTGGGTTAGCTCACGAGTATGGGTGTTCAGCAATTTACAATTTTGCATATTGAATTCTATGGGAGAATACATTAACACGGCAAAAAGCCTCCATCTAGCCATGTTAACACATGAGTGGGAGCGCTAAATAGTAGCCCTATGTAGAATAGAGATTGAAACAAGCTTTAACAACTTCGCTTCTGTTTTTTTCTTTAGCAACAGTAAAATAAACGTGTATATTTCTCTTGTCTCTGTGACATAGTCATCTGATTCTATTATTAGCCTAAGAAGCCACTGCCCTGCATCTTTAGCTTGTTATCTATAAGTACTCTCTTTCCTCCTCTGTTTTGCTAAATCTAGTACCATTTAACCCCTTGATGGCCACAACGTACCATGCATGTTGCTGGTAGTTTAGGGCTTGTCTGTTAATAATAGTGTGGGGTCTTGCCACAAGCTGGCAGCAAGACCACTCTATTGATAAAACAATCCCCATAGAAAGACCAGCAACGTACATATTACATCGCTGGTAATTAAGGGGTTAAATGTAGAACCTTGAATTTTCCAGTATTAAATCTAATTTTCCATTTACCTGCCCATTCTTCAAATTGTTATAGATCCCTGTGTAAAGCAATTTCATCCCGCACTGACCTATTGACCTTACACAACTTTTTATCATCTGCAAAAATAGAGATGTTGCTACAGGGAGTGCAGAATTATTAGGCAAGTTGTATTTTTGAGGATTAATTTTATTATTGAACAACAACCATGTTCTCAATGAACCCAAAAAACTCATTAATATCAAAGCTGAATAGTTTTGGAAGTAGTTTTTAGTTTGTTTTTAGTTAGAGCTATTTTAGGGGGATATCTGTGTGTGCAGGTGACTATTACTGTGCATAATGTTTAGGCAACTTAACAAAAAACAAATATATACCCATTTCAATTATTTATTTTTACCAGTGAAACCAATATAACATCTCAACATTCACAAATATACATTTCTGACATTCAAAAACAAAACAAAAACAAATCAGTGACCAATATAGCCACCTTTCTTTGCAAGGACACTCAAAAGCCTGCCATCCATGGATTCTGTCAGTGTTTTGATCTGTTCACCATCAACATTGCGTGCAGCAGCAACCACAGCCTCCCAGACACTGTTCAGAGAGGTGTTCTGTTTTCCCTCCTTGTAAATCTCACATTTGATGATGGACCACAGGTTCTCAATGGGGTTCAGATCAGGTGAACAAGGAGGCCATGTCATTAGATTTTCTTCTTTTATACCCTTTCTTGCCAGCCACGCTGTGGAGTACTTGGACGCGTGTGATGGAGCATTGTCCTGCATGAAAATCATGTTTTTCTTGAAGGATGCAGACTTCTTCCTGTACCACTGCTTGAAGAAGGTGTCTTCCAGAAACTGGCAGTAGGACTGGGAGTTGAGCTTGACTCCATCCTCAACCCGAAAATGCCCCACAAGCTCATCTTTGATGATACCAGCCCTCCACCTTGCTGGAGCTCTCTGCCCTTTACCAATCCAGCCACGGGCCCATCCATCTGGCCCATCAAGACTCACTCTCATTTCATCAGTCCATAAAGCCTTTAGAAAAATCAGTCTTGAGATATTTCTTGGCCCAGTCTTGACGTTTCATCTTGTGTGTCTTGTTCAGTGGTGGTCGTCTTTCAGCCTTTCTTACCTTGGCCATGTCTCTGAGTATTGCACACCTTGTGCTTTTGGGCACTCCAGTGATGTTGCAACTCTGAAATATTGCCAAACTGGTGGCAAGTGGCATCTTGGCAGCTGCACGCTTGACTTTTCTCAGTTCATCGGCAGTTATTTTGCGCCTTGGTTTTTCCACATGCTTCTTGCGACCCTGTTGACTATTTTGAATGAAACGCTTGATTGTTCGATGATCACGCTTCAGAAGCTTTGCAATTTTAAGAGTGCTGCATCCCTCTGCAAGATATCTCACTATTTTTGACTTTTCTGAGCCTGTCAAGTCCTTCTTTTGACCCATTTTGCCAAAGAAAAGGAAGTTGCCTAATAAGTATGCACACCTGATATAGGGTGTTGATGTCATTAGACCACACCCCTTCTCATTACAGAGATGCACATCACCTAATATGCTTAATTGGTAGTAGGCTTTCGAGCCTATACAGCTTGGAGTAAGACAACATGCATAAAGAGGATGTTGTGGTCAAAATACTAATTTGCCTAATAATTCTGCACTCCCTGTATTTAATAATTCCTCCAAGTCATTAATAAAAATATTAAAAAGAACAGGTCCCAGTACTGATCCCTGGAGGACTCCACTGATTACCTTTGTCCAGTCTGAGTATGATCCATTTGCTAATATTCATTTCTCCCTGTTATATATCCATGAGCTAACATTTTCAGCCATCCCCAGTCCCTTCATTTAGTACATTAATCTCTCATGTGGCATTGTACCAAACGTATTTGCAAAATCCAAGTATATCACATCAACTGATTCCCCTTTATCTACAATGTACCATAATAATAGAGGCAAACATACAGAAATCAAATAACAAAATGTGTAACCTCACCTATAAGTATAATCAGTAAATCATGTATTTAGACAATTCTTTTTTGTATCTTAGTAATAATAAGAGAAAATAATAACAAATCACTATATTCACACTTTCTTAAATTGCCCTTTAATTGTTTTCAGTGCAATCCCTGTTGTCATCAAAAATGGCCGGACCAGGTGAGCTGCAAACACCTATCAGCTTGCAGCTCACCTGGTCCAGCTATTGGCCCTAAAAAACGTGGGTGCTACTTTCTAGACGCCTATCTGGATTCCACAGGTCCTCTGGGTGAGACCTCCAGCGTACTGACTACTGGAATTTGAATGTCAGCCTGCTTTATCGCACCTTATTAATTTAAGGTGCCACTTTCCTTGTGAGTAGTTTTTTGCACATCACTTTTATATTTGTTGTTTTAACGATTCACACTATGTTGGCGCCCCTTGTTTATCTTCCATTCTAGACACCCTGACGCATCGCACCGCGGGACACAAGAGGAGCACGCCAAACACCTGAACACATCACCGTTCACATATTAGGATTGGACACTTATTTTTTACATCTCAGCATTTTTTGGGACATTGATAAGTACTTTTTTTATATATTTTACTCATCGCCACAAATATCATTGTTTATCTGTGATATCTGATTTTTTCAATGTTTCACTAATATTATACACAAATTGTCCTGAGCACATGTTTTTACTCAACAATTTATTTTTGTCATTATTATTAATTTTTCACACATACCAAACACTGTGCTGTGTATATTTATTTATGCATACGGGTACAAACCCATTCATAAAGTGTTAGGTCCTACTTTGATAACCTGTGTTCCAAGCGCATCCTCTTAGGTTTTTCCTCCTCAGGAATTTCTTTTTATATTCTTCGGAATAAATATCACTTTAAGTGATGTCATCCAAGATGGCGTCCCTTAGATTCCGATTGTCTGATAGAATTCTATCAGCCAATCGGAATTAAGGTAGAAAAAATCCTATTGGCTGATGCAATCAGCCAATAGGATTGAGCTTGCATTCTATTGGCTGATTGGAACAGCCAATAGAATGCCAGCTCAATCCTATTGGCTGATTGCCTCAGCCAATAGGATTTTTTCTACCTTTATTCCGAGTGGCTGATAGAATTCTATCAGCCAATCGGAATCTAAGGGACGCCATCTTGGATGACGTCACTTAAAGTGATATTCATTCCTAAGAAGACGTCGTTTGAAGAGGATGCTCCGCGCCGGATGTATTGAAGATGGAGGTTTTTATTATCGTGTTTGAGATGCGGGAGGACCTCGGTTTAGGGGTTAACAGGTAGTTTATGGGTGTTAGTGTACTTTTTAGCACTTTAGTTATGAGTTTTATGCTATGGCATTGTAGTGTAAAACTCATAACTACTGACTTTAATACCGGCGCTATGGAAGTCCCATAGAAAAAAGGGGTTTACGAAGTTTACGTAAGTCGTTTTGCGGTAAGGCCAAAAAAGTGTGCGGTGCCCCTAAACCTGCAAGACTCGTAATAGCAGCGGTAGTGAAAAAGCAGCGTTAGGACCTGTTAACGCTGCTTTTTCAGCTTAACGCAAAACTCGTAATCTAGCCGTTTATTTTTAATATGTTTCAATAAAGTCCCTATATTTTATATAGTGTCTTTTGAGCCATCTTTCATTTTCTTTTTTTTTCCCCAGCTTCATATCTGACCCTTATCAGAGGGGATACGATAAAATAATGCAAAACAATGCTAGGTTTGCTAACAAAATGACAGAAATTCTTGTGTACTCCAATAACAAGTGCAGCCCTGCAATTAACAAGAACCAGTGGAAAAATTATACGCTAGGTTTGTTGTAACATACACACATACAGGTAAGGTGAAAAAGCTTATAGAGAATATCTAAAAAAATACTTATTAAACATATATAATGAAATAGGCATTGCCAACAGCCTGGTAACGAACACAAACTGATGGTGAAAAAATAATAAAAATTGCAAATATAAATGCTAAAAACAATGGCCACTATTCTATACTTATCTTACTTGACCTGTCTGCTGCCTTTGACACTGTTGACCACCCCCTCCTCCTACGGACTCTCAGCTCCCTTGGGCTCTGTGACATTGCCCTCTCCTTGATCCATTTGTATCTCTCTAATAGGTCCTTTTCTATCTCATTTGCTGGTGACTCCTCCTCTCCATTGCCTCTGTCTGTTGGAGTACCTCAAGGCTCTGTTCTAGGCCCTCTACTCTTCCCTATTTATACTTCCTCACTGGGTAAACTTATTAGTAGCTATGGCTTCAACTATCACCTCTATGCTGATGATACTCAGATCCACCCCTGCACTCTCTCCTTCTGTCCTTTCCCACATCAGCGACTGCTTATCTGGCATTTCTTCTTGGATGACCTCTCACCACCTAAAAATCAACATCTCCAAAACCGAGCTTCGTCTAATCCCCCCATCTAATTCTACTCCAGTTTCTAACTTTACTATCACTGTTGGTGACACCACTATCTCCCCATCACCCCAAGTCCGCTGCCTAGGAGTTACACTTGACTCCAATCTGTCCTTCATACCCCACATCCAATCACAACCACCTACGCAATATCTCCAAAATTCTGCCTTTTCTGAGTGCTGAAACTACTAAACAGTTAATCCATTCCCTAGGAATTTCCCGGCTTTACTACTGTAACAACCTACTAACTGGTCTCTCCCCCTTCAATCCATCCTAAATGCCTCTGCTAGGCTAATCCACCTCTCCCGACGCTCTGTATCCACTGCACCCCTCTGAGAGTCCCTTCACTGGCTCCCCATTCACAGCAGAATCAAATTCAAAATTCTCAATCTGACCTACAAAGCCCTTACCAATGCAGCCCCCCCCCATACCTTTCCTCACTCATCAACAAATATACTCCAGCCCGTCCCCTAAGATCCAACAACGATCTACTCCTTGCCTCTTCTACTATCACTTCCTCTCATGCTAGTCTACAGGACTTCTCTCATGTGGCATCAACCCTCTGGAGCGCACTTCCTCGAGCTGTCAGACTTTCCCCCAACCTCTCCGCCTTTAAACGCTCCCTAAAGACCTTCTTGTTCAGGGAAGCCTATCACCAAATCAGTAACTAATGAATTCCACTTGCCTAATAGTTGCCCTCATCTAACTCCACACTAACATCATTCCTACCTTTGCAGTCCCCACCTCCTGTTTCCCACCCTCCTACCCATTTAGATTGTAAGTTCCCATGGGAACAGGACTCCCAATTCCCCCTGTATTTGTTTGTTAAATTTTGTCTGGTGTCTCATATTGTACTGTCCTTTTTACCTTTGTTACCCATGGACAGCACTGCGGAATCTGTTGGTGCTTTATAAATAAAGAATAAGAATAATAAAGTCAGTATTGACACTGATGCTGAGATTCCTGGGGAATGTCCACATGGCATAAAAAAATTAGAAACAGTACCTTAAATATAAAAAATGTCTAAATCTTTATGCAGTTTATCCAATATTTTCCCCTGGAATAAATTCCAAGAAATACTGCTCTCAAAAACGGGCCCACAAGCTCCGTTCGGAGCTTGATAGATAGGCCCCTAAGTGTTTCATAATAATAAATAGTTTTGATTTGTATGATATTAAAGGGATAGTAAAGTAAATATAAAAATAAATATAAATATACCTCTGATGAAGCGACCAATAGCGTTGTGAAATGCGTCAGGCCTTCCCCCGCTTCACTATTAATAATGAAAACTGTTCAATAAATTGTCTTTTTAACAAAGGAAACGTTGTGTTATTTGCGTCCCTCCCCTAGTCACTCCCATATGATGCTTATCCAATCATGATATTTAGAACGTTAGTGGGCGTGTCGCCAGAAACACGGGCCCACAAGCTCCGTTCGGAGCTTGATAGATAGGCCCCTAAGTGTTTCATAGTCATAAATAGTTTTGATTTGTATGATATTAAAGGGATAGTAAAGTAAATATAAAAATAAATATAAATATACCTCTGATGAAGCGACCAATAGCGTTGTGAAATATGTCAGGCCTTCCCCCGCTTCACTATTAATAATGAAAACCGTTCAATAAATTGTCTTTTTAACAAAGGTAATGTTGTGTTATTTGCGTCCCTCCCCTAGTCACTCCCATACGATGCTTATCCAATCATGATATTTAGAACGTTAGTGGGCGTGTTACCTACTTAGTTCAAATGGCAGCAGGTTTTTAGTACATCTCATACCTCTGGTGAAGAGGGGTCTATTGTATAAACCCCTTCGAAACGAGTCAGATGCTATAGGTAGCCTTTGGAAGATAGTTATCTCATTATATTCTATCCTGTTACTACTAATGTGTGTGTTGTAATATGTATTGGCTATTATCTTTATTTTTTATTTTTAAATGCACATGGATGGACCATATATCTTGCTGTTTAATGGTTTTATTCCCCTCAATGGATACCTTCCTTATCTCTGTAATTTAGTGAACTTTCCCTGTGTTTCTTGCCTGTCTGACCCATAGCTCAAATGTCCATAGATACCCCCGTCCCTTAACTTTTTTGGCCAATCTGACACCAATATATCTCTCTCCCTCATTTGAATTTTAAAGCATAGTTGCCACAGTCTAAAGAAAATTCACAGAGCAACTTACATCAGCTGACACAGCGCTCTGCTACAGGTAGCCTTTGGAAGATAGTTGCCCTCCCACCCTGCCCCTCACCCCATCCACCCCCCCACAACTTTCATTCTCCTAAACTGACAGCTGTAAAAACTGATCAGCACACCCTTCCAGTCACTTAACCCTTTAGAATACATTCCCTCTCTCCCTACAAATAGCTATTTACCCCACATCGATATATATATTATATTGTACTATTTTTGATTTATATTTATCTACACACCTCATAGCACTAACATGAATCCAAATATGACCATACTGATATTCATGACAAGCCTTTTCTCACTCCAATTTTGTTCCTATCATTACCGCCATAAGCACACACCTCAAACTGGAAAACAAATTTTCATACACCATGGCCTGCTCTGTTGCTGTAACTTTTTACCTTTGTTACCCATGGACAGTGCTGCGGAATCTGTTGGCGCTTTATAAATAAAGAATAATAATAATAATAATATAGTCCGTATTGACACTGATTCCTGGGGAATGTCCACATGGCATAAAACAATTGGAAACAGTACCTTAAATATAAAAAATGTCTCATTCTTTATGCAGTTGATCCAAAATTTTCCCCTGGAATGAATCCCAAGAAATACTGCTCTCCTATAGCCAGACTTTCTTGTCCTTGGCTCTTGGTCAAAATGATGCAAGTAAAGAAATGGGGAAACAGAGCGCAAAACAAGAGATTCAAGTGAAGTTTATTTTAATAGCATGCAAACAATAAAAAATTACTTACTAGACGTAAGTGAATAAAAAACCTTAAAACTGACATGCACTTGTCACGCAAGCACAAAGCAGGGAGAGCCACTGGCTCTGACTCCCTTACGGACACCAAACCCTTTAGTGTATCTGGAGAACCTCCAAGCTGGTGGTCACATAATCGTCAAGTACAGCGTACTAGGATTAGAAGCTGTGAACAATCTCAATGCGTTTCCTCCGGTCTTTGGCTGAGCTTTATCAAGAGGAGCAAAAGTAATGCTTTTACTTGAATAGTCCTGCAATTAAGGGAAATGATGGAGGAAGTCTAGTCATTGAAAAATACTCTGTTGGTGTATATTATATGTTGTAATTACAAGATGTTTTGTGTAGCAAGCTTGCACAGATATGTTGATATATTAGACTTATATTTTCTCTGTACAATTTATTTCCATTACTCTTTCTCAGCAGATTATCAATGGGAACTATCCATACAGGGTTACCTTTTTTTACATATCTTCATTTTTATATTGTTCTAATATGTTAACAGATGTTATTTATAAAAAATAAAAAATATGCGGAACTTACAACATTTTATAAAGCTGTCTAGATATATCAATATTTTAAACTAAATACAATTTTAATTAGGAGTTTTATGCTTAAAGATAATTTACATATTACCATTTTTCTATTGTTCTAAAATGTCATCATTTGTTATTTATATTAAAAAAAACTATATGGATACTGTAACATATAATTTAGCAGACAAGACAGCTGAATCAATTTTTAAGACAAGTTACAGTTTTGATATCTTCATTTTAATCTTTAAAAATAAGGAAGTAGAGTTCACTATTAGCCTGCATTTTCTAAGGTAATTTGACAGTATCTATTAGTAGATTCCTTGCGGTTTTATGTGTTTGGGTTTATATGGATGCCTAAACTGAGAAGTAATTGGACCATAATTGAAGAAATCTAGAATTCATTTAACTAGAGATTTGCAGCATTTATTACAAATAAATCCTAACAAAATACTTTTTAACATTGGCATCTGCGTCTACTGCTGTGTAGACCTACCTTTAATTATTATCTGACTCAAAGCAGCATTTTTTTTTAAGCTTAAAAAACATAGATACAAAGGGATTTTTTTCATACTGAAGTGTATCAACATTAAGGGGCCTATTTATCAAATGTCTTGCGGACCTGATCCGACAGTGCGGATCAGGTCTGCAAGACATTGCTGAATGCGGAGAGCAATACGCTGCAGACTCGTGGCCAATGGGCTGCCAGCAGGGGGGTGTCAATCAACCCGATCGTACTTGATCAGGTTCAATTCCAGCAATGTCTGTCCGCCTGCTCAGAGTCTTTGTGACCGCTGCTCCATAACTTGTGTTTTTGGTGAGTCTGAAGACTCACCAGAAACACGGGCCCACAAGCTCCGTTCGGAGCTTGATAGATAGGCCCCTAAGTGTTTCATAAATAGTATTGATTTGTATGATATTAAAGGGATAGTAAAGTAAATATAAAAATAAATATAAATATACCTCTGATGAAGCGACCAATAGCATTGTGAAATGCGTCAGGCCTGCCCCCGCTTCACTATGAATAATGAAAACTGTTCAATAAATTGTCTTTTTAACAAAGGTATGTGGTGAAGTCTGGTTTTGTCCATCCTTGCTCCTTTTGTTAGGATCTGTTTGACTGGGTTGAAAGTCTCAATTTCCAGCTAACAAGGGATTCCCCTGGAGATGGAGGTGTAATCAGAACGACATTCGGCACACATAGATACGCTGACAGCATACCTCATATACATTGAGGTCACTAAATGTGAGTTTTTTACTGTCTCTAAATATCACAGAAATATGACATATACTACACCAGGAGGTCTCTCTGTCTCTGTGTGATTCCCCCTCCCTCTTCTTGTTCCATATATATATTTTATATTGTTACACTCATATATATATATATATATATATATATATATATATATATATATATCCATCTCCCCTGGATTAGCTAATCCAGTTTTATGGTATACCCACCAAGCTACTGACACTAAAATATAAAACATATATTTCAAATTACAAGTGAAAACATAAAAGTAAACATCTAAAGATAGATAAAAAAAAAGATAGCACTGAATCTCCTATTATAGACTGTTCATCTTCAATACTACTTATGTTGTCCATTTATTGGTGACATATCCTGAGTTCCAATACCCTACATCTATGGATGGAAAAGCATACTCAGATATGTATGTATATACTAGTGCACTTTTCAGGTCTACCTCCCAGACTTCAAGTGATATGGTTTTCTTTTCTGTATTATTGGGTGACTTTATCTAGTAGGTAATAAGGGTACCCAATCCACGGATCATCTCAACTGGATCAATGTTCCCCTGTGATTCCCCGAATGTGTGGGTAGCACCCCACGGTGTCACCAGAACATCAGGGACACATCATACCATGCTATATATCTGCACCCCAGGTTTGTATCAGATTAACCTCTGGTATCGAATTCAGTCCACCTGGAGCAATGTTACCCAATCTATAGATCCACTGGGCCTCTCTGTACAATAGGGCTTTGTCCCGGTCTCCACCTCGGTCTGGTTTCAATACATGGTCTATCAGAGTATATCTGATTGATGCCACCGAGTGTCTCTGTTCTGCACAGTGCCATGCCACCGGTTGACCCAAAGAACCCTTTGCCAGCACCTGGCGTATAGCCAGTCTGTGGTTGGCTATATGTTCTCTCAGGGTGCCCTTCGTCTTGCCCACATAGAACTTGAGCAAGGACACATAAGTAAATACACCACATGTGTGGTAGTACAAGTGATTGAATATCTGATAGTATACACTTTATTTGTGTGAGGATGATGGAATTTCTTAGTTGAGATAAGTCCATTACATGTCATACAGCCCACACAGCAGTAGCTTCCCTTGATATTAACATTCTGTTTTTTCTGATAGCACTGTTTTGGATCCGTACGTACCAATAGATTGCGAATATTGTTGCCCCTTTTGTAGCCCACCATAGGGGTAAATTATTTTGTGAATCGAAGTTTAGGGTCCGATGTCATGATCGGCCAGTGTATTCTTAGAATCCTACCCGTATTGATGGTACCTGGGGTATAGGTGGTCACCATAATCATCCTGAGTGTGTTGCTGTATCAAATCAAGGATTGGTCCCACATTTTTCTGTTTATATCCTCTCTGGAGGAACTTGCTCCTAGTCTCTTCCAGTTGGGAGACCCCCCAGGTATGATGTGTGTTGTTACGGATGGTTCTAACCATCTGTGATTTAATAATACCTTGAAATAATGTGGGTGGGTGACAACTGTCTGCTCTGAGAATGGAGTTACGGTCTGTCAATTTTTATACAGAGTGGTCCCTATTTTATGGCCATCCTTAAAGATCTCCAAATCCAAGAAGCTAACTTTAACTGTTGGATGTCATTTTAAATCGTACCGTAGTGTCAGTGTTATTGAGGGTATTGAACCACGTATGTAGGGAGTCTGGACCCCCCCCGCCAGATCAGGAAGATGTTGTCTATGTACCTTCGGTAAAAGACAATAGACAACACCTCCCTGAGCCAAACAAACTCATTTTCGAATTCTGACATAAAGATATTGGCATATGCAGGGGCCATATTTGACCCCATTGCCGTGTCAGCAGATTGTACATAGAAATCATCTTTGAATCGAAAATAATTTTGTTTAAGACAAAAGTCTATCAGGGTCAAGACAAATTCCACTGGAGGGCCCTACTGATCTTTATCATGTGATTAGAAAATCTCCAAATAATAGTACTCAAATACTCCCCTATATTGGCGTTGTTAATCAATAATTAATTTTTGTTAAATTTCTCTATATTTTCTAATATAAATGTTATAAACACATATTGTTTTTGCATTGCATGTATTTATTTATTCTCATTTTTTTCAATATTGTATTATCAATTTATGTGTTTTTCATTGATGTATTTATATTCGTTCTAAGGGGTACTTCATTGTAAACGTGTTTTATTTTGCTTAGTGAATTGTTGTCATTATCATTACTCCATTTTCTGAAACTAAGTTTCTTTTGATTCTTAGAAGTTACATTGTGTTGTGACATGGCGTTACCTGTGGAATGGCATAACTAATATTTCTTTTAACCAATAGGAATAAATCAATTACCTTTTTAAGCTGTGTTTACAGCGTAGCACCTTATGGCTATAATTACGGCGTTCAGCCGAAACACGTTAGCCGGTGGTGCTACGCTCATTCTACCTTTTGTGTCCTCTAGGATTTTTAATTATATCAATAAATTTTCAAATTTTTAACTTTGGAGCAAGCCGTTCTTTCTTCTTCTTACAAGTTTCATACCAGCTGGCTTTTGCTCCAAGTACGAAGGACTTTGTAGCTGGGTTGTCTTTACCGCTATTTGCCATCTCCGTACAGCCTGAGTGACCAGCCTGAGTGATCGGACCCCATTGGTTACGTCATCAGCGTCATCCGCATTGTCCAGGCATTCAGTTGTGGATTACCTGCCACTAAGGGTGAGAGACGCAGACGGACTCGGTAAAACGGATCTAAGTAGTCTAATATAAAGGTTTCTGTTCCCTGGTAAGGTTGCCTTGGATATTTAGGATTGCACAATGTATTTAAAGTATAGTTATGTGGATGGTGTACGTTAGAGAAGTTGCAGCGGTCAGATTTCAGCAATACACAGCTACTCATTTGTCATATATGTATGGTGATTTATATATTCAGGATCTTTAAAACCCATTTCTATTTTTCCTTGAACTTTACATAATATATATACATACACATATATAAATATATCATGATTCAGATAGAACATGCGATTTTAAACAACTTTCCAATATATTTCCATTATCTAATTTGCTTCATTCTCTTGATATCCTTTGTTGTAAATCATAGCTAGGTAGACTCAGGAGCAGCAATGCACTACTGGGAGCTGCTGCTGATTGGAGGCTTTACATATATATCTCCTGTCATTGGCTCACCAGATGTGTTCAGCTATCTCTCAGAAGAACATTGCTGCTCCTTCAACAAATAATACCAAGAGAATGAAATTAATTTGATAATCTAAGTAAAATGGAAAATTGTTTAAATGTGTATGCTCTATCTTATTAAAAATCTACCAAAATAAGAGGATAAAGAAACCAATGGAATTATGAAAGTCATTGCTTCTAAATAATTCTCAGTTGTGCCTTTTAAAAATAAAACAATGAACAACTTGCATGATCCATATAAATGAGTCATAGTAACTACAATGTTTACTAGCTGCATAAGTTTGTCAATAATCATAATAATGCCTATTTTACTTGGTAACTATAGAAAACATAAAATGCTATGTTTCCGTGCTAACCTAAAGTACGTGAGATTACACTATGGGCACCATATGCAAAGCAGCAAATGTTGATACGGAGCCCTTACGGGGCAGGAACGCTCATGTGACCGCTGCTATTTACCCTCTCTGCTTCCTCTCTGCGTTAGCAGAGATCAAACATCCCGAACACTTTTCGTTCGTGGTGATTGCCCAATTGCACATTAGCAGGGGTCAGTGCTGCAAAAGTGAATGCTTGCAGCAAAAGTCGAGCGTAGGGGTTCCCAAGTCCGAAGCCTTGTCCACCTGGCACTAAAGGTTTTTGGATATTTTAAGGAAAAGAGTGTAACTGTCACCTTAAAAAATGTAATGGTGCGTGTAATAAATGTGGTGCAGCTCACCATTAATTTAAAGGGACACTAAACCCAATTTTTTTTTTTTCTTTCATGATTCAGATAGAGCAGGCAATTTTAAGCAACTTTCTAATTTACTCCTATTATCAATTTTTCTTTGTACTCTTGCTATCTTTATTTAAAAAGCAGGAATTTGATGCATAGTAGCCGGACCATTTTTGGTTGAGAACCTGGGTTATGCTTGCTTATTGGTGGGTAAATGTAAGCCTCCAATAAGCAAGCGCTATCCATGGTGCTGAACCTAAAATGGGCTGGCTGCTAAGATTAACATTGCTGCTTTAGAAATAAAGATAGCAAGAGAACAAAGAAAAATTGATAAGGAGTAAATTAGAAAGTTAACATTTCATGCTCTATCTGAATAATGAAAGAAAAGATTTGGGTTCAGTGTCCCTTTAAAGGGACATTAAACACTAGATTTGTCTTTGCATAAATGTTTTGTAGATGATGCATTACGTCATTAGATCAACAACAGCTTTCTAATTCCATCAAACCTCTCCTCTCATCTTTCTCCTCCTTTTCATGCCCCGACCAATCTAACTGCCACTATAATTCCACCCTTACATCCCTCCTTGACAATCTCGCCCCTCTTACCATAGCTCGGAAATCAAACACTCATCCTCAGCCCTGGCATACTCCTCTGACACGATACCTACGCAGATGTTTCCGTACTGCTGAGCGGCACTGGAGAAAATCTAGGAGTTCAGCTGATTTTCAACACTACAAATTTATCTTGAACTCCTACTACTCTGCCCTTAATTTCCATAAGCAACACTACTTCTCTACTCTTATATCTAATCTTTCTTCAAACCCAAAACGTTTGTTCTCCACTTTCAATACTCTTCTCCGCCTTCTCCCACCTCCTAATACAACTTCTCTGTCAGCTCAAGACTTTGCCAACCACTTCAATAACAAAATCAAATCCATCAGAAATGAAATCAGCTCTCAACATAATTCCATTCTCTCACCCCTTCAAATGCTCTCAATCAACCACAACCCACATAACCTTAAACTTAGCTCATTCTCCCCTGTTACTGAGGAAGAAGTTTCGGCACTTATACTGCGCTCTCACCTCACTACCTGTCCCCTTGACCCTATCCCCTCACAGCTACTCCCCTCCCTCTCTGCCACCCTTACCCCTATACTCACACACACTTTCAACCTCTCCTTCAGCACCGGTATATTTGCCTCATCGCTGAAACATGCACTGGTCACACCTATCCTCAAAAAACTTTCCCATGATCCTACCGCCCCATCCAACTACCACCCTATTTACCTCCTCCCTCTTGCATCAAAGCTTCTCGAAAAACTAGCTTATGCACGCCTTTCCCATTTCCTTACAATAAACTCCCTCCTTGACCCATTGCAATCTGGATTTTGTCCCCATCACTCCACAGAAACAGCAATTGTTAAAGTTACCAACGACCTACTTACAGCAAAATCAAAAGGCCACTTCTCTCTGCTTATTCTCCTTGATCTGTCCGCAGCCTTTGACACTGTTGACCACCCTCTCTTGCTCCAAACCCTCCAATCCTTCGGCATATGTGACACAGCCCTCTCGTGGCTCTCTTCCTACCTGTCAAACCGTACCTTTGGTGTAGCCTTCTCTGGGACCTCCTCTGCCCCGTCACCACTTTCTGTCGGAGTACCGCAAGGCTCTGTCCTCGGTCCCCTTCTCTTCTCAATCTACACGTCATCACTAGGTTCCCTAATAAAGTCCCATGGTTTACAATATCATTTGTATGCCGACGACACCCAAATCTACTTCTCTGCACCAGACCTTTCTCCTTCCTTGCTAACCCGTGTCACTAACTGTCTTTCTCACATCTCCAACTGGATGTCCTCTCACTACCTCAAGCTAAATCTCTCCAAAACTGAGCTCCTAATTTTTCCCCCTTCTTCAAAACTCTCCACCCCCAATCTCTCTATAACTGTTGACAACTCCATCATTACCCCTACCCCGCATGCCCGATGTCTCGGGGTCACATTTGACTCAGATCTTTCTTTCACTCCTCACATTCAGTCTTTGGCTAACGCCTGCCGCTTCCACCTTAAAAACATCTCTAAAATTAGACACTTCCTTACACAAGACACAACTAAGATTTTAATCCACTCTCTCATCCTCTCCCGCCTCGATTACTGCAACTCTGTCCTCTCTGGTCTCCCCACCTACTGCCTAGCTCCTTTACAATCCTTAATGAATGCCTCTGCCAGACTCATCTTCCTTACAAGTCGCTCTTCATCTGCTGCACCTCTCTGCCAATCTCTTCACTGGCTTCCTCTTGCCTCTAGGATCAAACACAAAATTCTCACTCTGATATATAAAGCCCTCATCTGCACTGCTCCCCCCTATATCTCAGATCTTGTCTCCAGATACTCTCCTTCCCGTCCCTTCGCTCTGCTCAAGACCTCCTACTCTCCTCCTCTCTTGTCACCTCATCACACTCCCGTTTACAGGACTTCTCCAGACTGGCTCCCATCTTGTGGAACTCTCTGCCTCGCTCCACAAGACTCTCTTCTAGTTTTAAAAGCTTCAAGTGCTCCGTAAAGACTCTACTGTTCAGGGATGCATACAACCTACGCTAACCTTACTTTATACCAGTTCCTCTCCTCCATTGCTATCCCCTGAACCCCCCTAGCATGTAAGCTTAAGAGTCCAGCTGTTTGTAGATCACCTTCTCAAGAGCTGACTACAACAGTGCAACTCTTGGCAGGGCCCTCTACCCATTTGATCCCTATAACTGTTTTTTTTTTTTTTTTTTTTTTGTACTCCGCCTTTGTTAATAGCGCTGCGGAATCTGTTGGCGCTCTACAAATAACCGATAATAATAATAATAATAATAATAATAATAATGATCCATTTATATAGCCCATCTGGGAGTGTTTTTGTAAAAATGTATAGTTTTGCTTATTTTTAAATACCATTGTGCTAATTTTCAGACTCCTAACCAAGCCCCAACGTTTTAGATGTATACTGATGTATATAGACTTCAGACTGCTTCTGGTTGTATAATGGGTCTTTTTATATGCAGGGGGGATTCTGCTATCATCCCTTATAGGCTTATGTCATTAACAGTGTTAAATTGGGAACTTCTAAGTAAGTTTTTAAAAGGTTTTACACTGGAGTTTTATATCAGTATCTGTGCATAGTATTCTTTATAGTAGTGTCTATTACATGCAGTTAATTGGTGTATACTGCCCCTTTAATATAAAGACATAAAACTAGAATCAAATCCCCATATTTATTTATTTATGTATATTAAAAATACTCTGCAATGTACTTTCATTATATATTCCCCAACTCCACCCCTTTGCTGGCGTTTATCTCCACAAATTGTGAAGTGTGTACACCAGACTTGAGAAAACTAACACTTCTACATAGTGAATGATTAATCAGGAACTGGTTTATGCTTGTTCAGAACTTAATGGGACATACAATTTTAAACAAACTTCCAACTTACTTCTAATATCAGTTTTGCTTCATTCTCTTGGTATCCATTATTGAAAGAGGCAGCAATGCACTACTGGGAGCTAGCTAAACACATCTGGTAAGCCAATGACAAGAGGCATATATATGTAGCCACCAATCAGCAGCTAGCTCCCAGCTCCTGAGCCTACCTATGTATGCTTTTCAACAAAGGAGACCAAAAGAATGAAGCAGTAAATTAGATAATAGAAGTAAATTGAAAAGTTGTTTAAAATTGCATGCTCTATCTAAATCATAAAAGAAAAATTTGGGGTTTGATTTGATGTCCCTTTAACAGGAGAGATAAGAACAAAATCAAGAGGGTTTTCAAGAGTTCTGTCCCTGTAACTGCAAAACAATGCAAATTTTGCTAAAACAATAGTTTACATAATTTTAAAAGATTGAGTTTGTATGCAACGAGCTTTGTTGCCGATATATGCAATGCACTTATAAAAACTGAGGGCTAGATTACAAGTGGAGAGCAAAATTATCACGTTCTCGCAAACGGGCAAATATGCCCATTTGCAGGAGCACAACAATTCACCAGCTATTATAAGTGGCTAGTTATTGCTACCACGAGCTTGCGGTAGCAATAAGCACTCAGAAAATTAACCAGAGATCCGATCTCTGGGACACTAGGCAGTTTTGGGGTTTTAAAGTTGGTGGGAGTGGGGTGTTTGCAATTTAAAGACACTTTTCAGTGCCGTTTTTTTTTCTGCCAATGGGAACTGTGTGTTCCCTGTAAATATATATGTATATGCTTATATACATATATATTTTTGTGTCAATATGTGTATATACACATATTAAGATCAAAGAGAGGAAGTCCCAGTAGCATAAAATTAAATCCTTTATTCTTGGTTCAAATAAAATCAAACATGGATATTCACAGCAAAGACGATGTGGAAGGTGCTGAGGGCGCAGCACTAACTGGCTTACATGTTTCGGAAATGATCCGTAGTCATAGCCTGTAGTGCTGAGCCCCACACCTGTTTAAAAACAATTCAAACAAATGTGATAGGTTAAAATATACAACAACGCCCTCAAACTAGACCTGTGCACACCTGTATAGTAACTATATGCCTGTACTGCTAACACTAGCACTACAGGCTATGACTACGGATCATTTCCGAAACATGTAAGCCAGTTAGTGCTGCGCCCTCAGCACCTTCCACATCGTCTTTGCTGTGAATATCCATGTTTGATTTTATTTGAACCAAGAATAAAGGATTTAAATTTATGCTACTGGGACTTCCTCTCTTTGATCTTTTCACTTTCCAGTACACCGGTAGCATTTGCTGAGTATGGGACATTGATCATCAGTTTGGAGCAAGTATGATGACCATCTGTGTTTAGCCATTTACTTACGGTCTTGGTGACTGCTGTTTTCATCACTAAGTCTCACCGTGTTACGGAGCGGAGTAGGGGGGAGGAGCAACTTACACAATACAATGAAGTACTGCGGCTGGCATAAGTTGAGGCGGTAGAGGTACACCGCTTCGTCCTGGCGCCTTCCGGTGAATTTGCCCTTTTCCTGATTGGAGCCTTACCTGCACGGAGTGTGGCGGATGTAAAGCGGCAGAGGTCTGCCAGAAGTACCCCCTATCCGCAGAACACGGGTGAGTGAAGGTTTACGTTTTATTTGGTTTGCCTAAGAGTGCCGGTTACTTGTTACAAGCATTGCAATTGGTCATTAGACAAGTATTATTTGCCTGTATAGTGCAATTACCTGGGGCAGCTCGCGACCAACAGACATTTCACATCACTCTGTTTTACACATATTGGCAACACATTTGGTGCACATACTTTGAACTTTATACCTTTTTGGAAACAGTTAAAAGTCTGAACGGCTGGCACAATAATAAGAGTTTCTCTTTGTTTATCAGTATACACATATTAATACATAAATATATTTGTATATAGTCATATACATATATATTTACTAACTGCTGCCCATCGCTGCACTACTTACCTCTTCGCTGCGCAAGGTTCTGGTTACGTCAATGGAAGCACGCTTTTGTGACCTCAATGCTTCCCAGCAATTTGCGTGCGCTGGTATTGCAAAGTGGAGCGCAAATGTCGCTTTAGCTTAAGAGATATTTTGCGCTCCACTTGTAATCTGGCCCTGAGTTAGCTGTCCCTTCAAACCTTGTTAAAAATGAATGTCAGCTTACATCAAGTCTTTAAACTTGTGCTTCAGCTAAATGTAATTTAAACACTCAAGACTGAATTTAAAGATCATAAAAAGTTCTGTCCCTAGGGATGTTCAGCAGATTAATAGAAATATATCACTGAAAAAGGAGCGTCTAAATGAATAGCTTCTGTTAGCAACTTGGCATAAGGATTTGCTAACTCAGCAAACGCACATGTTGCTGGAAGTCAGTTATAGTCAGCATAAAGCAGAATTTATTCCAGCATGTCTTGTCTCTATAACATAAAGCTTGCCAAGAAAGTGACATAAATCAATTCTAAATTTACAGGCACTTTTTAGTCTAGAAATCAACACCTCTTTTAACTGTTATCATACAATTGTGCTAAATAAATTTCAGTAAAATGCCTTTACCAATAGACACAAGTGCATAAATATTTTTTTAATAAAGGGTGACTTGTATGTAAGAAGCACTCTTCTGATCAGAAAAAAGAGACAGATTTATAAAAGAGATTTTTTTTTCACTACCCCAGAGAAGTAAGATTATATCCCACATGATTAAAGGGACACTAAACCTAAATGTTTTCTTTCTTTCTTTCAGATAGAGCAGGCAATTTTAAGCAACTTTCTCATTTACTGCTATTATCAATTTGTCTTCGTTCGCTTGCTATCTTTATTTGAAAAGCAAGGATGTAAGCTTAGGAGCCGGCCCATTTTTGGTTCAGAACCTGGGTAGCGCTTACTGATTGGTGACTAAATGTAGCCACCAATCAGCAAGAACTATCCAGGGTGCTGGACCAAATATGGGTTGGCTCCTTACCTTAGATTCCTGCTTTTTTAAATAAAGATAGCAAGAAAATGAAGAAAAATTGATAATAGGGGTAAATTAGAAAGTTGCTTAAAAATGCATGCTCTGGTCCCTATTTATCAAGGTCTGGCGGACCTGATCCGACAGTGCGGATCAGGTCCACCAGACCTCGCTGAATACGGCGAGCAATACGCTCGCCGTATTCAGCATTGCACCAGCAGCTCACAAGAGCTGCTGGTGCAACGCCGCCCCCTGCAGGCTTGCGGCCAATGGGCCGCCAGCAGGGGGGTGTCAATCAACCTGATTGTACTCAATCGGTTTGATTTCCGGCGATGTCTGTCCGCTTGCTCAGAGCAGGCGGACAGGTTATGGAGCAGCGGTCAAGCTTTTCGGAGCTTGATAGATAGACCCCTCTATATGAATCATGGAAGAAAAAAATGTGGGTTGGGGCGTGTCCGGACCGAGCTCAAAGATGGCCGCATGTCTGGGAGCTCTACAAAAATGACTTATGCTTTGCCTGAAACCTAGATATTGAACAGTCATTTAGCCTGATAATATGCTCCCTGATGAAGCAGTGGACAAGCTGACTTAAAATATACTCTTATTTTGAAGATTCTGGGAGTTCCCAGACCGGACCACTGAGAAACTGATAGCGGCTATCTATGTGAGAGATTACAGTACCCCCCCGGGACACCGGGTTAATTAAAACATGGAGGAGAACTTCTACCTAAAAGTGCGTGCCCTATTTGCAGAACACGAACAGCAGGTGCTTGAGAGGTTTGACCGGCTCTTGGTGATCGCCGGAGCTCCGATTCACGACGAGGAGAAGGCTGGGCCCACTACGGCAGGAGAGACGGCTCCCTGCTCTGACTTGCCTTATAACCTCCCACAGGCGAGCAGTTGTCGCAGCATTGCAGGGGCCGATTGCCCACAGACCCCCATATCTGCACTTTCTAAGCCAAGCCCCGGGAACTCTAGAAACAGCGGGTATAACCTGCATTATGTTGCTCCTTGCATTGAGGATGAACCTCCCCCCGCGACACCTACCTCTCAAGTAAACATGGGGGTTATCACTGCTGATGTCCGACCTGCCGTGATGGAGCGCAATACAAGCGTGGTACAGACCGGCTCATCCTGGACTGAGTTAATACAAGTCGGCTCCGGGTGGAGAAGTAGATCGTGCACTCCTTTTCACCTGTCCCCCACGCAGGATTCTAGCTTGTTCGGGCCTGGCGGGGTCACGGAGGAGTTGACAGCTCTCCCCTTCCTGTGCAGCTCTATCTTCCCTTGGATTTTGGGGATGACTTCTCCGGTAGGCTTGGTGCAGCACCTCTACTGCTATATGGTATGTGGACCTGAGCGTGTGGGAGTGGGTTAGCCGGAGTGCCTTACTTTGGGATCTAGGACACTGGTTTTACCGGCCCTTGCAGAAGTACACACATGAACCCAATAAAGACTTCTTCCAAAGTATACTGACTTGTGCAAAAGAACTATTCTATACTTCTGTGGTGTGTTCTCCTTTTAACAGGCTATAGAAGCTGCTACCTGTTAATATAACACAAGAAACCCCTCCTTATGCTTATACATTATGTGCTTGTTCCTACATTCTTGTTGTGCTTAGTGCTTATATTTATATAACCTATTGTGATTATCTCCCTTATACAGGCCATATATGTTATAGTTTGTCTCCATTTTCTCTCTGAAGCCTACCCTGCTGAATTCATGTCCCACAGCAACCTCTTAAATGTTTAAAAATTTTAAGCTAATAGGTGGGCAAGCTAGAGTTGGGATGTCTGCACTAACAGAACTATACTGTGTGACATAGGGAAGTTTTAATTTACTACATATTTTCATTGGGCTAAGGATAAATGGCCCCATATAAGCATATCACGTAAACTTTTGCCTGGCGCTTGTTATTAATGTCATATTACTGGCATAGGGGGAGGGGCTCTCCTGGTCCCCTACTTAAACCATGCATTCTGGTAGCCTAGCCCTCACATGACTCCCAACATGTCTTAGCGCATAATACCACATAAGTGCATATCGAAAACGGTAGCTCCTTGTGTAAATGGTGACTCATAATATACCTGCCCAGAAATTTTCTGGGTCTGTGTACCTCTCTTAAATAACGCGCTAGCACACCTCATTTGTAGAAGCTTCCAATATATCTGCCCTAGCCCACTCTTCTAAACTCCTCTTGAAATTTGCACATATTCTCAGTCTAAGCGCAGTAACGATTAAGCGACTCCTTCCCTGTTTAACCCCTCCATCCCAGTTTTGGCAGAGTTAAGCAGTCTCTGCCCTGTCCAAAGAGTCTTAAACACTCTTTGGATCTTAACAAGATCTATACAGTTGTATACACGTTAATATATATTTACTTTTTTGTTTTGTTTTTCATTTAGCTTGCTAGTTAATGTATTCCTATTTCATTTAACCCTTATCCTAAAAGATGTCTTCAACATAAGATTTGCTTTGGTGCTTCCATTATGACTTAACCTGAAACTGATTCCTTTGTTGCCTTCCACTTGTCTATGATTAATCAAAATATAATTACATATACAGTTCCCTGATTGCTGTATGAGATATAAATGTCCCTTTCAAACTTAATGTTGTGTCTCCAGCTATACCCTGCTTCCAGACCCCACGAAGGGTCTCTACTACGTTGAAGACACTGAGCAGACTAAGTAAAAAAATGAGGCTTAAGGAAGAAGGGTAATGTCTTGACCTGACTAGATATATTGAATTTCTTATTAACTAGTATTCTACAATATGTTTTGAATGTTTCTTGCATTATTGTAATTGAGTTGTTGCTCTTTAATGTGAAATAGTTTTGTATTGTGTTTACTGCCTCAATAAAAATATTATAATAAAAAAAAAAAAAAAAAAAAAAAAAAAATGTGGGTTTAATGTCCCTTTAAAGGCATGATCCTTTAACTCCTACAAGTCCTATAAGTTTATCTGCCTCTAATTGGCCACACCAAAACACTAAACGCAAGAAGCTTTGCAAGGGGAATGTCCTTTAACTGCAAAATAATGTAAAAGTTTCATACAAGTTGCCATTTTTTTTCTTGCAATGCACCATTTATTTGCTTGTGTACAATATTTATTTATAAGAAATAACTTTAACAGTAACCGCATCACTTTTTTATGGAAATGGAGATGTATTTCACACTTATAGGAAATGGAGCTACACACGAAAATAAAGCGAAATCGTGTGTTTTTGCATGAAAACCATACAATGGCCCCTAGTTATCAATGTCTGTCGGACCTGATCCGACAGCGCGGATCAGGTCCAACAGACACCGCTGAATACAGTGAGCAATACGCTCACCGTATTCAGCATTGCCGTATTCAGCTGCTGGTGCAACGCTGCCCCCTGCAGACTCGCGGCCAATGGGCCGCCAGCAGGGGGGTATCAATCAACCCGATCGTACTCGATCGGGTTGATTTCCGGCGATATCTGTCCGTCTGCTCAGAGTCTTTGTGACCGCTGCTCCAGGCTGCTGTTGCAGGCTCGCCAGAAACACGGGGCATCAAGCTACATACGGAGCTTGATACATATGCCCCAAAGTCTTGTATCTTTTCTTGTAAACCATTCAGAAGAGTGTCTAATAAGATTTGCTATGTGAAATTGATCAGGTATATTTATGCATCACATAATTGTTGCAGGGTGCTCAGAAAACAGCATCTAACTCTAGCTCTAAAACACATGCAGGGTTTTTTTTATTTGTGTCTGTACCACTGCCGGGATTCTTGCTCCATAACATCCAATGATGTTTGCCAGAAAGCAGATAGGTGATTTCTGTAGTGTGATTACACACAGATTTGTGTGGGTGAGTTAAAGTTTACTTGGGTTTTTTTTTTAATATTAATTTGACACAATATGAATTACAGAGGTGTGAAAATTATAAGCCCCTATTTTTTCCTGCAACAATGTACACATCTGGTGAAGTGTACCATACGTAACAACATTTAAATTATGATGCCTAATATCTTGGAATTACCTGGTGTTAGTATTTCAGGTGGATTTCAAGCAGATTTGTCAAACTTTGGGGTCATTTAAAAAAAACAAAAAAAAACGTATCTAATGATTTTCAACAGAAAAACACCATTTAAAGGGACACTAAACCTCAATTTTTTATTTTGTGATTCAGATAGAGCATGCAATTTTAAGCAACTTTCTAATTTACTCCTATTATCAAATTTTCTTCATTCTCTTGGTATCTTTATTTGAAATGTAAGAATGCAAGTTTAGATGCCGGCCCATTTTTGGTGAACAACCTGGGTTGTTCTTGCTGATTGGTGGATAGATTTATCCACCAATAAAAAAGTGCTATCCAGAATTCTGAACCAAAAAAGAAGCTTAGATGCCTTCTTTTTCAAATAAAGATAGCAAGACAACGAAGAAAAATTGATAATAGGAGTAAATTAGAAAGTTGCTTAAAATTGCATGCTCTATCTGAATCATGAAATAAAAAAATTGGGTTCAGTGTCCTTTTAAGTCAATGCGGATTTTTAATAAATATATAAGAAGACTAAATTATAAAGCACTCTTGCCTCAAACCCTTTAATATGAAAAATAGATGACTACAAATAAACATATCCATCCATACCGGTAGAGAACAACACATAAACAATGGATATCAGTGTCTTAGAAATGTATTAAACATAATAAGAGGGAAGAGAAATAAAACCCTCAAACATAAAATGTTGTTAATGCTACTGACACAAAATTAAAGGGACAGTCTTTTTATTGTTTTAAAATATAGATAATCCCTTTATTACCCAGTTCCCAGTTTTGCATAACTAACACATTTATAATAATATACTTTTAACCTCTGTGATTACCTTGTATCTAAGCCTCTGCAAACTGCCCCTTTTTTCAGTTCTTTTGACAGACTTGCAGTCTAGCCAATCAGTGCCTGCTCCCAGATTACTTCACGTGCACGAGCACAGTGTTATCTATATGAAATATGTGAACTAACACCCTCTAGGGGTGAAAAACTGTTAAAATGCAATCTGAAAGAGGTGGGCTTCAAGGTCTAAGAAATTAGCATATGAACCTCCTAGGTTAAGCTTTCAACTAAGAATACCAAGAGAACAAAGCAAAATTGGTGACAAAAGTAAATTGGAAAATTGTTTAAAATTACATGCTCTATCTGAATCATGAAAGTTTATTTTGGCCTAGACTGTCCCTTTAAACAATAAAATCACAAATAACAAAAATAAATTAACAGTGAACTATCATACTAAGAAAATATCAGAACCCTGAAATAGAAAGTTCCAAATAAAATGTCTATTCAAAGAATTACCACACTGGATATTGAGGATCCTAAGTTACTCAAAGAAACAGCCCAATAGAAAATGTTGAATCGTGAGTCAGAGTCCTCTAACACGTATCCTTTAAGAAGGCTTGTGGTGCTGAGAAAAAAGAAAGAAATCCATGTCGTGAACTGTTGATCCAGAATTACTCTTCTGAAGAGGCAGTTTCACCAGGCAAGCATAAGGTCTAGATAATTCAAACCTAGCTCAACATCCGTACGCAAAGGGTAACAACTGACAGGCAAAGCTCTGCTGCTTACGATGTAACGCTAGCAGTGAAAAACCGCCAGACAGAACAGCTGAGCAGCCGGAGTGATTCCGGAACGCTAACACCTGACAGTCTTGAACCCCAAGCGATTTGTGACGGAAACAGTGACCAGGTTACTATAACCTCTAATAGCTAAATTAGACCTCTGTAAATGACAGCTTTTTGAGCAATACACTCTGCAAGATATGATGTCCCAATGTAGAACTGTTTTCTACCTCTTATAGGAGCAGTATTCAGTGTGGTTAGTATCGATTATTCCAAGTATGCAAGGTACCAATAATAGAATGCCTATGATCGGATCACCAACTGGCTTCGTCAGGGCTTGTAATCAGCATTACATCTCAGCTGCCTTAAATAGCAACTTTTGTGTCAATCCCCCAGAAACACATCACGTGAATTATAGTTCCTATGGGGATTTTTGTAGGTAAATCATTTGATCTACATTTTTCTAAAGGATTTTGATAGACCCCTTTATTTTTAATAGTGCTTTAAAGAGCCATGAAACAAATTTTTTCTTTCATAATTCAGATAAAGCATGCAATTGTTTTAAAAATTTTCTTCATTCAATTGGTATATTTTGTTGAAAAGCAGGGACGTAAGCTAAGCAGCACGCATGTGTCTGGAGCACTATATTGCAGCATTTTTGCAAGAATGTTATCCATTTGCAAGAGCACTAGATGTCAGCACTATTTCCTGCCATGTAGTGCTCTAAACACCTACCTAGGTATCACTTCAACAAAGAATACAATGGGAACAAAACAAATTTGATAATAGAAGTAAATTGTAAACACATTTTTAAAAAAATTACTCACAAAATAACATTTTTGGGTTTCATATCTGTCATGAAGACCTCATGATTCTAGGACTTAAGGGATGATTCTAATATACATAGGGTTAGTTTTTTCTTGCTTTTAACCTTCTGCTGTATGTATCTGCAATTTACAACTCCTTATCAGAACTGTCTAAGACAAGGAAATGCAAGGGTTTGAGGGAAGAGTTAGTTTTATTTATTTATATGAAGCCAGTAAAACGCACTTCATTAACCCTAATGTATTTGTGAAACCCAATACCAGGCTGGAAGAGCCAAAAAAACCATGTTACAGCTGATGGACCACAGTATGTCACAGAGTTGGGGTCATTCACAGGATAAACAGTGTTGCAAACATACTTTTATAAATAATAATGACCTGGGACAGTAACAGATTCAAAATGTATGGTGTCAGTTATCAAAATGCTCCCTGAGCCCCAAAGATTCCATTGGAATTCCTTGCAGGTACATTAGTGGGGCTGTGCAGAAGTTATGCTAATGGCACAAATTAAAAGCTTTCTGTAACTTAGTATATAAGGTCAGAAAAGCTTGGGTGAATTATTTTACCCCCCTCTCACCTAGATGGGCTGGGTTAGGAACCTGAGATGATTTTCTTATGTATAAAGTTTTGAAATCTTCACAAATTTCTAATTCTAGATGGGAGCCAGCGTAGCAACAGCGTGAGTGACTATCTTTTCTTGCCAATCCTGCTGGTGTAGAAAACTAAGCTAGTATAGAATTAGGTTCTGTATTTTTTCTTTTAAAAACTGTTTGCTTGTAAAAGAATTGTTTGTTAACCATATCTTTTTTATAACAATGTACTGTGACTTGTTTTTTGTTCATAATAAATATTCCTTTATTACGTTTTGCCTTTATCTAATATTTGAACCACGTTGCTGAATAGTAGTATTAATACTGGATTTTTTAGATTTTTTTTTTTTTCTAAATTGTATTCTGTGACTTTAATTTGTTAGTCTGGTTTTCCCTAACATTTTCCCATATAATAAATGCTGAAATGCTAATGCTTTCTGTAACTTAGTATATAAGGTCAGAAAAGCTTGGTTGAATTATTTTACCCCCCTCTCACCTAGATGGGCTGGCTTAGGAACCTGAGAGGATTTTCTTATGTATAAAGTGGTGACATTTTCACAAATTTCGAATTCTACATGGGAGCCAGCGTGGTTTTTTAGATTTTTTTTTTTTGCTAAATTGTATTCTGTGATTTTAATGATTTATCAAAATTTTTATGATTTATCAAAGCCTACAGACCAGCAAAAGTTGAAATCTTTGACATAACATACGATCCACCGGTCTCAGTCTAACACAGATCAATGCTTACGTCATTACAGATGTTTCGAATTCACATTCGGCACTATCTGACAACTTTTGCAAGTTATCAAACTTCTGACAGGTACGTTCGCGGCTATTCCGGCCCAGCGTACCTGCTTTTCAATCTGCCGCCCTGGAGGCCACGGATACCGTAGGAATCAATGGGAGTCTGAAAGCAGTGAAAGCTCATGTTCACTGCTGCCCGATATCCCATTGATTTCTATGGTAGAATAAAAGCTACATTTGCACCTAACACCCTTACATGTTCCCAGAGTCTAAACACCCCTAATCTGCCGCCCCGAAATCGTTGTCACCTACATAATGTTATTAACCCCTATCCCTCCGCTCCCGGACCCCACCACAACTAAATAAATATATTAACCCCTATCCCGCCGTTCCCAGAACCCGCCACCACCTATATAAATATATTAACCCCTATCCCGCCACTCCCGGAGCCCACCGCAACTAAATAAATGTATTAACCCCTAAACCCCTGGCCTCCCACATCACTACCACTTACTAAACCTATTAACCCCTAAACTGCCAGCCCCCCACATCGCCATAAACTAAATTAACCTATTAACCATAAAACCTGCTAACTTTACATTAAATATTAACTCATCCCTATCTTATAATAAATTTAAACTTACCTTTAGAATTACATTAAACTATATTAAACTATTAATTAACTTACCCTAACTGTTCTAATAAAATTACATTAAACTATATTAAACTAATAATTAATCTACCCTAACTGTTATACTAAAATCACATTAAACTACAAATTAATTTAACTATATTACATATTTAAAAACCTAACCCTACTCAAATTATTTAAATCTACAATAAAAAATTACTAAATTACAAAAAACTAGCAACTAAGTTACACAAAATAAAAAACAATAAGTTACACAAAATAAAAAACAATAAGTTACACAAAATAAAAAACACTAAGTTACAAAAAAATAAACACTAAATTACAAAAAATAAAAAATAAATTATCAAATATTTAAACTAATTACACCTAATCTAATAGCCCTATAAAAATAAAAAAGCCCCCCAAAAATAAAAAACCCTAGCCTACAATAAACTACCAATGGCCTTTAAAAGGGCCTTTTGCGGGGCATTGCCCCAAAGAAATCAGCTCTTTTACCTGTAAATAAAATTACAAATACCCCCCCAACAGTAAAACCCACCACCCACACAACCAAACCCCCCAAATAAAATACTATCTAAAAAACCTAAGCTCCCCATTGCCCTGAAAAGGGCATTTGGATGGGCATTGCCCTTAAAAAGGCATTTAGCTCTTTTTTGTTGCCCAAAGTCCCTAATCTAAAATTAAAACCCACCCAATAAACCCCCGAAGATCCATTACAGTTTTTGAAGACCGGACATCCATCCTCAACGAAGCGGCAGAAGTCCTCAGCGAAGCCGGCAGAAGTCTTCATCCAAGCGGGCCGAAGTCTTCATCCAGACGGTATCTTCTATCTTCATCCATCCGGCGCAGAGCGGCTCCATCTTCAAGACATATGGCAGGAAGCATCCTCTTCTTCCAATGGTCAACGTATGAATGAAGTTTCCTTTAAATGATGTCATCCAAGATGGCGTCCCTTACATTCCGATAGATTTCTATCTGCCAATAGGAATTAAGGTGGAAAAAAATCCTATTGGCTGTTGCAATCAGCCAATAGGATTGAGCTTTCATTCTATTGGCTGATCCAATCAGCCAATAGGATTGAGCTTGCATTCTATTGGCTGAGTAGAATAGCCAATAGGATTTTTTCCACCTTAATTCCTATCTATCAGCCAATCGGAATGTAAGGGATGCCATCTTGGATGATGTCATTTAAAGGGAAACTTCATTGTTCCAGAAGACGTCGGAAGAAGAGGATGCTCCGCCCCGGATGTCTTGAAGATGGAGCCACTCTGCGCCGGATGGATGAAGATAGAAGATGCTGTCTGGATGAAGACTTCTGCCGGCTTGGATGAAGACTTAGGCCCGCTTGGATGAAGACTTCTGCCGGCTTCTCTGAGGACTTCTGCCACTTTGTTGATGATGGATGTCCGGTCTTCAAAAACTGTAAGTGGATCTTCGGGGGTTAGTGTTAGTTTTTTTTAAGAGTTTATTGGGTGGGTTTTAATTTTAGATCAGGGACTTTGGGCGAAAAAAGAGCTAAATGCCCTTTTAAGGGCAATGCCCATCCAAATGCCCTTTTCAGGGCAATGGGGAGCTTAGGTTTTTTAGATAGAATTTTATTTGGGGGGTTTGGTTGTGTGGGTGGTGGGTTTTACTGTTGGGGAGTATTTGTATTTTTATTTACAGGTAAAAGAGCTGATTTCTTCCTTTTAAGGGCCATTGGTAGTTTATTGTAGGCTAGGGTTTTTTTTATTTTGGGGGGGGGTATTTTATTTTCATAGGGCTATTAGATTAGGTGTAATTAGTTTAAATATTTGATCATTTATTTTTTATTTTTTATTTTAATTGAAAAGATTTTTATTGAATTTTTCTTCTTAATTACATAACAAAGTAAATGCAAATGTTACATCAACATAACTTGAAACACATTGAGGTATATCTGGGCAGGTCAGCATGTCATATAAACATCAATAAATTTTACCGTACATTTCAGGTCACATTATAAACCAATACTCATTAAGCAATAAATACTCTCAGAAACTTAGGTTGTTAACTAACAATTCTGGCTTCAGAAAACATAGTCCATGGTTCCCAGACAGAAACAAACTGTTCTTCAGTGTCAAGCATGTTAGCTGCATTATTACTCATTTGGTAGTAGTAACCAATTTTATTTAGAATAATCTGAAAGTTAGGGATCTCAACTTTCCAATACTGGGCTATTGTTAATCTTACTATAGTAAAGATGGTAAAAATAAACTTGTTTCGTGCCCTGTTAAACCCTGGAATAGGCTCATGCAGAAGGGCTTGAGAGGCCGACACTCTTAAAGTGCGCCCAAAAATGTTGCCCAACAGACTGAAGGTTTGTGACCAGATATTTGCTACCCGTGGGCAGTCCCACCACATGTGCGAATAAGTACCTAACTCATCACACCCTCTTAGACATTTTCTGTTACCTATCTCCAATTTATGTAGTCTCGAGGGGTGAAAATACCAACGAAAAGCAGTCTTCATGTAATTTTCTTTTAAATGAGCGCATATGGAAAAGGAGGATTTTTTATTTTTTGTAATTTAGTGTTTATTTTTATTTTTTTAAACAATCGCCTAGCAAAAAAAGCAGCGTTCAGCTCCTAACGCAGCCCCATTGTTTCCTATGGGGAAACACTCTCTAAGTCTGCACCTAACACCCTAACATGAACCTCGAGTCTAAACACCCATAACCTTACACTTATTAATTAATACACCTAATCTGCCTTCCCCGCTATCGCTGACACCTGCATTATACTATTAACCCCTAATCTGCTGCTCCGGACACTGCCACAACCTACATTATAGCTATGAACCCCTAATCTGCTGCCCCTAACACCGCCGACACCTATATTATATTTATTAACCCCTAATCTGCCCCCCCCAACGTCGCCGCTACCTAACTACAATTATTAACCCCTTATCTGCCGACCGGACCTCGCCGCCACTATAATAAATGTATTAACCCCTAAACCGCCGCACTCCCGCCTCGCAAACACTATAATAAATTGGCCAATAGAATGCAAGCTCAATCCGATTGACTGATTGGATCAACCAATCGGATTGAGCTTCAATCTGATTGGCTGATTGAATCAGCCAATCAGATTTTTGCTACCTTAATTCCGATTGGCTGATAGAATCCTATTAGCCAATCGGAATTCAAGGGACGCCATCTTGGATGACGTCCCTTAAAGGAACCACCATTCGTCGTTAGTCCGTCGGGGAAGGTGGATGTTCTGTGTCGGCGGTCTGAAGATGGAGCCGGTAGAAAGAAGATAGAAGATGCCGCTTGGAGGAAGACATCGCCTGGATGGAGGACCTCTTCTTTGCCGCTTGGATCAAGACTTCGCCCGGTTGGAGGACCACATCACCCAGATTGGATGAAGAATTCGACTCAGCTGGGTGAAGACGGCTCAAGGTAGGGAGATCTTAAGGGGGTTAGTGCTAGGTTTTTTTAAGGTGGGATTGGGTGGGTTAGAGTAGGGGTATGTGGGTGGTGGGTTTTAATGTTGGGGGGTGGGAGTTGTATTTTTTTTACAGGTAAAAGAGCTGATTACTTTGGGGCAATGCCCCGCAAAAAGCCCTTTTAAGGGCTGGTAAAAGAGCTGATTACTTTGTAATTTAGAATAGGGTATTTTTTTATTTTGGGGGGCTTTATTATTTTATTAGGGGGCTTAGATTAGGTGTAATTAGTTTAAACTTCTTGTAATATTTTTTTATTTTCTGTAATTTAGTGCTTTTTTTGTATTATAGATTAGTTTATTTAATTAAATGTAATTGTAGGTAATTGTAGTTAATTTATTTAATTAATTTAATGATAGTTTAGTGTTAGGTTTAATTGTAACTTAGGTTAGGATTTATTTTACAGGTACTTTTGTAATTATTTTAACTAGGTAGCTATTAAATAGTTAATAACTATTTAATAGCTATTGTACCTAGTTAAAATAAATACAAAGTTGCCTGTAAAATAAATATAAATCCTAAAATAGCTACAATGTAACTATTAGTTATATTGTAGCTATATTAGGGTTTATTTGATAGGTAAGTATTTAGTTTTAAATAGGATTAATTTATTTAATTATAGGAATATTATTTTGTTTTATTTAAATTATATTTATGTTAGGGGGTATTAGGGTTAGACTTAGGTTTAGGGGTTAATACATTTATTATAGTAGCGGCGACGTTGCGGGTGGGAGATTAGGGGTTAATACATTTATTATAGTGGTGGCGAGGTCCGGTCAGCAGATTAGGGGTTAATAATTGTAGTTAGGTAGCGGCGACGTTGGGGGGGCAGATTAGGGGTTAATAAATATAATATAGGTGCCGTCGATGTTAGGGGCAGCAGATTAGGGGTTCATAGCTATAATGTAGGTTGCGGCGGTGTCCGGTCGGCAAATTAGGGGTTAAAAAAATTTATTAGAGGGTTTGCGATGTGGGGGGGGCCTCATTTTAGGGGTACATAGGTAGTTTATGGGTGTTAGTGTACTTTATAGCACAGTAGTTAAGAGCTTTATGTTCCGGCGTTAGCCCATAAAGCTCTTAACTACTGGCTTTTTTTGGCGGTAGGAGTCTTGTCGGTAGAGGCTCTAACGCTCACTTGTTCCAAGACTCCAAATACCAGCGTTATGCAAATCCCATTGAAAAACATAATTTATGTAAGAACTTACCTGATAAATTCATTTCTTTCATATTAGCAAGAGTCCATGAGCTAGTGACGTATGGGATATACATTCCTACCAGGAGGGGCAAAGTTTCCCAAACCTCAAAATGCCTATAAATACACCCCTCACCACACCCACAATTCAGTTTAACGAATAGCCAAGAAGTGGGGTGATAAAAAAGTGCGAAAGCATATAAAATAAGGAATTGGAATAATTGTGCTTTATACAAAAATCATAACCACCACAAAAAAAAGGGCGGGCCTCATGGACTCTTGCTAATATGAAAGAAATGAATTTATCAGGTAAGTTCTTACATAAATTATGTTTTCTTTCATGTAATTAGCAAGAGTCCATGAGCTAGTGACGTATGGGATAATGACTACCCAAGATGTGGATCTTTCCACACAAGAGTCACTAGAGAGGGAGGGATAAAATAAAGACAGCCAATTCCTGCTGAAAATAATCCACACCCAAAAATAAAGTTTAACGAAAAACATAAGCAGAAGATTCAAACTGAAACCGCTGCCTGAAGTAATTTTCTACCAAAAACTGCTTCAGAAGAAGAAAATACATCAAAATGGTAGAATTTAGTAAAAGTATGCAAAGAGGACCAAGTTGCTGTTTTGCAAATCTGGTCAACCGAAGCTTCATTCCTAAACGCCCAGGAAGTAGAAACTGACCTAGTAGAATGAGCTGTAATTCTTTGAGGCGGAGTTTTACCCGACTCAACATAGGCAAGATGAATTAAAGATTTCAACCAAGATGCCAAAGAAATGGCAGAAGCTTTCTGGCCTTTTCTAGAACCGGAAAAGATAACAAATAAACTAGAAGTCTTACGGAAAGATTTCGTAGCTTCAACATAATATTTCAAAGCTCTAACAACATCCAAAGAATGCAACGATTTCTCCTTAGAATTCTTAGGATTAGGACATAATGAAGGAACCACAATTTCTCTACTAATGTTGTTGGAATTCACAACTTTAGGTAAAAATTCAAAAGAAGTTCGCAACACCGCCTTATCCTGATGAAAAATCAGAAAAGGAGACTCACAAGAAAGAGCAGATAATTCAGAAACTCGTCTGGCAGAAGAGATGGCCAAAAGGAACAAAACTTTCCAAGAAAGTAATTTAATGTCCAATGAATGCATAGGTTCAAACGGAGGAGCTTGAAGAGCTCCCAAAACCAAATTCAAACTCCAAGGAGGAGAAATTGACTTAATAACAGGTTTTATACGAACCAAAGCTTGTACAAAACAATGAATATCAGGAAGAATAGCAATCTTTCTGTGAAAAAGAACAGAAAGAGCAGAGATTTGTCCTTTCAAAGAACTTGCGGACAAACCCTTATCTAAACCATCCTGAAGAAACTGTAAAATTCTCGGTATTCTAAAAGAATGCCAAGAAAAATGATGAGAAAGACACCAAGAAATATAAGTCTTCCAGACTCTATAACATATCTCTCGAGATACAGATTTACGAGCCTGTAACATAGTATTAATCACAGAGTCAGAGAAACCTCTTTGACCAAGAATCAAGCGTTCAATCTCCATACCTTTAAATTTAAGGATTTCAGATCCTGATGGAAAAAAGGACCTTGTGACAGAAGGTCTGGTCTTAACGGAAGAGTCCACGGTTGGCAAGAGGCCATCCGGACAAGATCCGCATACCAAAACCTGTGAGGCCATGCCGGAGCTACCAGCAGAACAAACGAGCATTCCTTCAGAATCTTGGAGATTACTCTTGGAAGAAGAACTAGAGGCGGAAAGATATAGGCAGGATGATACTTCCAAGGAAGTGATAATGCATCCACTGCCTCCGCCTGAGGATCCCGGGATCTGGACAGATACCTGGGAAGTTTCTTGTTTAGATGGGACGCCATCAGATCTATTTCTGGAAGTTCCCACATTTGAACAATCTGAAGAAATACCTCTGGGTGAAGAGACCATTCGCCCGGATGCAACGTTTGGCGACTGAGATAATCCGCTTCCCAATTGTCTATACCTGGGATATGAACCGCAGAGATTAGACAGGAGCTGGATTCCGCCCAAACCAAAATTCGAGATACTTCTTTCATAGCCAGAGGACTGTGAGTCCCTCCTTGATGATTGATGTATGCCACAGTTGTGACATTGTCTGTTTGAAAACAAATGAACGATTCTCTCTTCAGAAGAGGCCAAAACTGAAGAGCTCTGAAAATTGAGTTCCAAAATATTGATCGGTAATCTCACCTCCTGAGATTCCCAAACTCCTTGTGCCGTCAGAGATCCCCACACAGCTCCCCAACCTGTGAGACTTGCATCTGTTGAAATTACAGTCCAGGTCGGAAGCACAAAAGAAGCCCCCTGAATTAAACGATGGTGATCTGTCCACCATGTTAGAGAGTGTCGAACAATCGGTTTTAAAGATATTAATTGAGATATCTTCGTGTAATCCTTGCACCATTGCTTCAGCATACAGAGCTGAAGAGGTCGCATGTGAAAACGAGCAAAGGGGATCGCGTCCGATGCAGCAGTCATAAGACCTAGAATTTCCATGCATAAGGCTACCGAAGGGAATGATTGTGACTGAAGGTTTCGACAAGCTGCAATCAATTTTAGACGTCTCTTGTCTGTTAAAGACAGAGTCATGGACACTGAATCCATCTGGAAACCCAGAAAGGTTACCCTTGTCTGAGGAATCAAAGAACTTTTTGGTAAATTGATCCTCCAACCATGATCTTGAAGAAACAACACAAGTCGATTCGTATGAGATTCTGCTAAATGTAAAGACTGAGCAAGTACCAAGATATCGTCCAAATAAGGAAATACCACAATACCCTGTTCTCTGATTACAGACAGAAGGGCACCGAGAACCTTTGTAAAAATTCTTGGAGCTGTAGCTAGGCCAAACGGCAGAGCCACAAACTGGTAATGCTTGTCCAGAAAAGAGAATCTCAGGAACTGATAATGATCTGGATGAATCGGAATATGCAGATATGCATCCTGTAAATCTATTGTGGACATATAATTCCCTTGCTGAACAAAAGGCAAGATAGTCCTTACAGTTACCATCTTGAACGTTGGTATTCTTACATACCGATTCAATATTTTTAGATCCAGAACTGGTCTGAAGGAATTCTCCTTCTTTGGTACAATGAAGAGATTTGAATAAAACCCCATCCCCTGTTCCGGAACTGGAACCGGCATAATTACTCCAGTCAACTCTAGATCTGAAACACATTTCAGAAATGCTTGAGCTTTTACTGGATTTACTGGGACACGGGAAAGAAAAAATCTCTTTGCAGGAGGTCTTATCTTGAAACCAATTCTGTACCCTTCTGAAACAATGCTCTGAATCCAAAGATTGTGAACAGAATTGATCCAAATTTCCTTGAAAAAACGTAACCTGCCCCCTACCAGCTGAGCTGGAATGAGGGCCGCACCTTCATGTGGACTTAGAAGCAGGCTTTGCCTTTCTAGCTGGCTTGGATTTATTCCAGACTGGAGATGGTTTCCAAACTGAAACTGCTCCTGAGGATGAAGGATCAGGCTTTTGTTCTTTGTTGAAACGAAAGGAACGAAAACGATTATTAGCCCTGCTTTTACCTTTAGATTTTTTATCCTGTGGTAAAAAAGTTCCTTTCCCACCAGTAACAGTTGAAATAATGGAATCCAACTGAGAACCAAATAATTTGTTACCCTGGAAAGAAATGGAAAGTAAAGTAGATTTAGAAGCCATATCAGCATTCCAAGTTTTAAGCCATAAAGCTCTTCTAGCTAAAATGGCTAGAGACATAAACCTGACATCAACTCTGATAATATCAAAAATGGCATCACAGATAAAATTATTAGCATGCTGTAGAAGAATAATAATATCATGAGAATCATGATGTGTTACTTGTTGCGCTAAAGTTTCCAACCAGAAAGTTGAAGCTGCAGCAACATCAGCCAAAGATATAGCAGGTCTAAGAAGATTACCTGAACACAGATAAGCTTTTCTTAGAAAGGATTCAATTTTCCTATCTAAAGGATCCTTAAACGAAGTACCATCTGACGTAGGAATAGTAGTACGTTTAGCAAGGGTAGAAATAGCCCCATCAACTTTAGGGATTTTGTCCCAAAATTCTAATCTGTCAGACGGCACAGGATATAATCGCTTAAAACGTTTAGAAGGAGTAAATGAATTACCCAATTTATCCCATTCTTTGGAAATTACTGCAGAAATAGCATTAGGAACAGGAAAAACTTCTGGAATAACCACAGGAGCTTTAAATACCTTATCCAAACGTTTAGAATTAGTATCAAGAGGACCAGAATCCTCTATTTCTAAAGCAATTAGTACTTCTTTAAGTAAAGAACGAATAAATTCCATTTTAAATAAATATGAAGATTTATCAGCATCAACCTCTGAGACAGAATCCTCTGAACCAGAAGAGTCATCAGAATCAGAATGATGATGTTCATTTAAAAATTCATCTGTAGGGAGAGAAGTTTTAAAAGATTTTTTACGTTTACTAGAAGGAGAAATAACAGACATAGCCTTCTTTATGGATTCTGAAACAAAATCTCTTATATTATCAGGAACATTCTGCACCTTAGATGTTGAAGGAACTGCAACAGGCAATGGTACTTTACTAAAGGAAATATTATCTGCTTTAACAAGTTTGTCATGACAATCAATACAAACAACAGCTGGAGGAATAGCTACCAAAAGTTTACAGCAGATACACTTAGCTTTGGTAGATCCAGCACTAGACAGCGATTTTCCTGTAGTATCTTCTGGCTCAGATGCAACGTGAGACATCTTGCAATATGTAAGAGAAAAAACAACATATATATAAAGCAAAATTGATCAAATTCCTTAAATGACAGTTTCAGGAATGGGAAAAAATGCCAAAGAACAAGCTTCTAGCAACCAGAAGCAATGAAAAATGAGACTTAAATAATGTGGAGACAAAAGCGACGCCCATATTTTTCGCGCCAATAAGACGCCCACATTATTTGGCGCCTAAATGACGCCACATCCGGAACGCCGACATTTTTGGCGCAAAATAACGTCAAAAAAATGACGCAACTTCCGGCGACACGTATGACGCCGGAAACGGAAACAAATTTTTTGCGCCAAAAAAGTCCGCGCCAAGAATGACACAATAAAATGAAGCATTTTCAGCCCCCGCGAGCCTAACAGCCCACAGGGAAGAGTCAAATTTTTGAAGGTAAGAAAAAATGATTAAATCAAATGCATTATCCCAAATATGAAACTGACTGTCTGAAAATAAGGAAAGTTGAACATTCTGAGTCAAGGCAAATAAATGTTTGAATACATATATTTAGAACTTTATAAATAAAGTGCCCAACCATAGCTTGGAGTGTCACAGAAAATAAGATTTACTTACCCCAGGACACTCATCTACATGTTTGTAGAAAGCCAAACCAGTACTGAAACGAGAATCAGCAGAGGTAATGGTATATATAAGAGTATATCGTCGATCTGAAAAGGGAGGTAAGAGATGAATCTCTACGACCGATAACAGAGAACCTATGAAATAGACCCCGTAGAAGGAGATCACTGCATTCAAATAGGCAATACTCTCCTCACATCCCTCTGACATTCACTGCACGCTGAGAGGAAAACCGGGCTCCAACTTGCTGCGGAGCGCATATCAACGTAGAATCTAGCACAAACTTACTTCACCACCTCCATCGGAGGCAAAGTTTGTAAAACTGAATTGTGGGTGTGGTGAGGGGTGTATTTATAGGCATTTTGAGGTTTGGGAAACTTTGCCCCTCCTGGTAGGAATGTATATCCCATACGTCACTAGCTCATGGACTCTTGCTAATTACATGAAAGAAAGATAGGATACGCAATTAACGTAAGGGGATCTGCGGTAGCCTGGAGTCGCGGAAAGAAAGTGAGCGGTAGACCCTTTCCTGGCTGACTCTAAATACCAGCGGGCGGTAAAAAGCAGCATTAGGACCCCTTAATGCTGCTTTTGACGGCTAACGCCAAACTCTAAATCTAGGCGTTAGTGTTTTTATTTTGTGTAACTTAGTATTTTTTATTTTGTGTAACTTAGTTGTTAGTTTTTTGTAACTTAGTAATTTTTAATAGTAGATTTAAATAATTTGAGTAGGGTTAGGTTTTTAAATATGTAATATAGTTAATTTAATTAGTAGTTTAATGTAATTTTAGTATAACAGTTAGGGTAGATTAATTAGTAGTTTAATATAGTTGAATGTAATTTTAGTATAATAGTTAGGGTAGGTTAATTAGTAGTCTAATATAGTTTAATGTAAGTTTAGTATAATAGTTAGGGTAGGTTAATTAATAGTTTAATATAGTTTAATGTAATTGTAGGATAATAGTTAGGGTAGGTTAATTAATAGTTTAATATAGTTTATTTTAATTCTAAAGGTAAGTTTAAATGTATTATAAGATAGGAATGAGTTAATATTTAATGTAAAGTTAGCGGGTTATTAGGTTCAGGGGTTAATAGCTTAATTTAGTTTATGGCGATGTGGGGGGCTGGCGGTTTAGGGGTTAATAGGTTTAGTAAGTGGTAGTGATGTGGGAGGCCAGAGGTTTAGGGGTTAATACATTTATTTAATTGCAGCGGGATAGGGGTTAATAACTTTATTAGAGTTGCTGTAGGCTCCGGGAGCGGCGGGATAGGGGTTAATAACATTATTTAGTTGCAGAGGGGTCCGGGAACGGCGGGATAGGGGTAAAAGATTTTAGTATAGTGGCGGTATTTAGTGACAGGGTATAAATAAAGCTGGAAAAAGCCGAATAGCAGCGAGATCAATGACTGTTAGTTAACAACAATCCGCTGCTCATCGCCCCGTACTTGGTGCGCGGCTTTTTGACAGCTTTTTTGATAAATAAGGAGAGTGTATTCAGGTCCGCGGCCACGATGTTAGGTGATGTTAGAGGAGCGTATTGGTGCCGGCGAATGCAGCATAGGTGACGGCTTGATAAGTAGGCCTCAATGTTTGTGGAAATTCAGACCTATGATATACTGCATATATACCAGGTCGTTGGCTTCTAGTGTTCACTCATTATAGGGTGGGGCACTTGAATGTATCCTATCGTTACTTCTATTAATCTTTATTTCTCATAGGAGATTGTGATTTTCCTTGTTAATACCTATTCAGTTTACATATGAACATATATATATATATATATATATATATATCCTGACCTAAAAATATGAATTTATGTACTTACAGAATGCACATCTATTTCTTTAAGAGCATCCATGTCTATGATTTTGTCCAGTTGTCTAAACGTATTTAAAGGGACAGTCTACTCAAAATTAAACTTTCATGATCCATTTAGGGCACTTTCTAGTTTACTTTTATCATCAAATTTGCTTTGTTCTCTTGGTATTCTATGTTGAAAGCTCAACCTAGGTAGGCTTATATGCTCATTTCTAAGCCCTTGAAGACCGTCTCTTATCATTTTGACAGTTTTCCTCAGCTAGACAATGCTAGTTCATGTGTGCCATACCATTGTGCTCGCTCCCATGGAGTTATTTATGAGTCAGCACTGATTGGCTAAATGCAAGTCTGTCAAAAGAACTGAGATAAGGGGGCAGTCTGCAGAGGCTTAGGTATAAGGGAATCACAGAGGTAAAAAGTATATTAATGTAACCCTGTTCGTTATGCAAAACGGGGGCATGGGTAATAAAGGGGCTATCTATCTTTTGAAACAATAACAATTTTGGAGTAGACTGTCCCTTTAACAATGTGCAGTCAGTAGTATGACTATGTCTTTTATTTAAAAGTGTGAATAGCAGGGTAATTACTCACTATTCCATAGAGAATTACTGTTTTTATAAACCATACACCGGATAGGACAGGATAATTGTATGTTCAAAATCCCCCAACTAAAGTGTGACTAAGGATAGCAAACTTCATGGACAGGGAAAGAACAGTGCTCACCCTAGGAAATATTCCTTTCTCGCACTTCTAGTGCAGATTGAGTGACAGACAATTCAATATCTGGAAATATATATTTTCACCCTGTTAAGAAGTAAATACTGCTGAGCAAATACCTTCCTGAAGTTCTGTTGATTCCGTGGTCCTTGATGCGTTAATTCCTGACCTAAAGTCTCCAGCGATACAGCCTCTGTGTTGCACACTCTCTGGCCTCCATAATAAAGGTCTACTTTGTACAGTCAGTACCTGACCTGTGATCCGTAGTGCTCCGGCCTCCGTTTAGCACACACTCAAACCTCCGTGGTTGAAAAGGCTGCTACTTTTCTGCTTGTTCTAGAAACACCTGTGTCACCATGGAAGTGTGTGATCCACTGTGCTATCCGTGGTAAGCCAGCTTCCAAACAATTAAAGAGCATGGTACCAGTCAGTAGAAATGCAATGAAACAAAAATGAACCACGCTCTTAGAGATCAAAATAAAACATGTAGTTTATTCGAAACTTTAAAAAAGATGACAAAGCTACTAAATACAAAAGCTGTTGAGAAGCGCAGCACAAACGGCTTACGCGTTTCGGGAATCTCCCGTAATCATAGCCTTCCCGAAACACGTAAGCCGAAAGATTCCCGAAACGCGTAAACCATTTGTGCTGCGCTTCTCAATAGCTTTTGTATTTGGTGGCTTAGTCATCTTTTTAAAAGTTTCTAATAAACTACGTTTTATTTTGTTCTCTAAGAGCGTGGTTAATTTTTGTTTCATTATATGTCTTTTATTTGACATGCAGCATCTAATATACACATATTATTAAACATTTGCCGTTTTGACTAAATATATGTGTGTGTTGTATTTATCAAGATCTAATAAAGAGAAAGAACTGGAACTCATTGGATTTTAAAAAACGTAAAACCCAATGTTTTTCTTTCATTATTCATTCTCTCGGTATCCTTTGTTGAAAACAATATCTAGATAGGCTCAGGAGCTGGAAGCTAGCAGTTCATTGGTTGCTGAACTTGTATACTAATTTTAATTGGCTTACAAATATGTTCAGCTGGTTCCCAGTAGTGCTTTGCTGCTTCTTTAATAAAAGATACCAAGAGAATGAAGCAAAATTGACAACAGAAGTTAATTGGAAAGTTGTTTAAAATTTATAATCTTTCTGAATCCTGAAATACAAATTTTGGGTTTCATGTCCCTTTACGTTAAATTGACTGTCAGTTCTTTTGGTACTTATTGTATAGCTGTTGTGCATTGCAGTACCATCACGTCTGAGTTTCTGTGAGTGTGCATCCATTGAATGATACACTCTTCTATAAAAGATAAATAATTGCAAACGGCTTCCTAAGAAAAACTGAAAACAATTCATGATGGTGCAATCTTCTATTTCCCTAGAAAAATACATTTTCACCTGTTTATTGAGTCAATGGCAACTGCACTTACAATTACAGCCTCAGTAGTCTCTATGGGCAAATGACAGCAGGCAATCTAATCTCCTGGTGAAAAACATTTTTACCAATTCTTACCTGCAGAACTGAACATTGATGTTTCAAAATATGTGATTTTTTTAAACTAAAAAACAAACAAACTTTCCAGCTACATTTATATAAGGTCTGTGCAGAATATTAAGCCATGTTTATAGTGCCACAAAAAAATGTGTTTAAGGGAAAGTAAAGTCTAAATTAAACTTTAATGATTCAGATAAAGCATGCAATTTTAAAAATCTTTCCAATATATTTCTATTGTTAAATTTGCATTATTTTCTTGTTATCCTTTGTTGAAGAGTAAAGCTAGGTAGGCTGTGGAGCTCAGGAGTGTGCACGTGTCTATAGCAGTCTATGGCAGCATACACTTCTGCAGACACATGCTCCTGAGCTCACCTAGGATACTAAAAGAACTAAGGAAAAATTAATCATAGAAGTAAATTAGAATGTTTTTTTAAATATCATGCTCTATCCAATTAATTTAAGTTTAATTTTAACTTTACTGTCCCTTTAAAGCAGGGATGGGGAACTTTGGCCCACCAGATGTTTCAGAACTACATTTCCCAAGATGCTCAACTGGACTTCAGAGTGCCTAAACATCATGGGTAATGTAGTTCTGAAACATCAGGAGTGCCAAGGTTCCCCATCCCTGCTTTAAAGAGACAGTAAACATCATGTAATAACAAGACATTTCTGTTCTAAGCCTAGCTTTTACGTTTTTAAAGAGCATGAACATCCTGTAACTGCAATTATTTATCAATAGCTAAACTCCACACACCATTTGCCTTATTTGGAGGAGCCAATCTGGGATTTAGTTGGCAGAAAACAAGGCTAACCCCAGCTATAATGTTAGTATAGAGTGCTTTGTTTATCAGTTGTTATAAAGCTAATTAGGGGAAAATATTTATAGCTGAGAAGTCAGCAGGGTGCATGGGAACTAGAAATGGGGGGAAAATAGATAATGAAAGTATATTGCAAAGTTGTTTTATTATATATTTAACTAAACACATTATATACAAAACTCACAGTGTTTCCTGTCTCTTTAATCACATCATCCGTACGCAATAGTCCTTTGTCAACCATTTATATACATGGAAATGTATTTATGTTTGTTTTTGAAATGCTTAAATATTTTAACAAGATTAATTGGCTTACACGATCAGATCAGCAATCCCTCCAAAGTGAATCAGTGGTATAGTTTTTGACATATTCAAGAACACGGCTTTTAAATGATTTTTAAGACTTCATTTAGTGTGATGAAAATATTTGTAACTGCTTATAGAAAAGAAAATACTGAACAGAATAAACTTAAAGGGCTACTGAGGTAAAAAATAATTACTTATGCAAAATTAAAAACACACTTTGCAATGCACTTATATTTTTTTTAAAAATGGTTTCAAACAAGTAGCAATTTAAAAATAAAAATTCTAAAAGAATATTTGTTGGAATTTTATTTTATTTTTTGGACAGTAAATGATGAAAGGATAGATTACTTGATACATGCAGAACAGTATATTATGAGTGGAGTTTTATTCAAGTTGTAACATATTTGCACTATAATAACATTTTTAATTAAAGCATTATTATAGTTTTATAAAGGGTACATTTATGTTAAGATTTATCATTAAGCGAATGCCCCGATCAGTTGCAGGCTCATTTATTTGAGCCTGCAACTGATATTTATGAAGCAGCGTTTTAAACTAATTTACTACCATTTTTGGTTCAGAACCCTGGGTAGCGCTTGCTGATTGGTGTCTAAATGTAGCAAGCGCTACCCAGGATGCTGAACCAAAAATGGTCTGGCTCCTAAGCCTTTTCAAATAAAGATACAAATTGAACAAACAAAAATTGATAATAGGAGTAAATTAGAAAGTTGTTTAAAATTGCATGCTCTATCTGAATCATGAAAGTTTAATTTTTACTAGAGTGTCCCTTTAACCTCTACCAAAACATCACTTAATTTACAAACTTTCAAGAGGGCAATACGATTTGTTCTATGTCAGTGTAGCCAGTTTAATTTATTGTGATATCAAACTCTCACATGCTATAAATATCCATTTAGTATTTCCTTATTGTTTTCATGAAAACATAAAACACCATTATTGTTAACATTTCTAAAGGTTTCGTTTTCTTTTTCTCTAATAAAATCATCTTACTGTCCTGAATAACCCATTTTTTGGTTATTAATATTGCAGTTTTAAATTCAATTCAAATATAAACATCTTTACTTACCAAGTACAATGTCTCTTTAAGCAATTGCAACATTCTATAGTATGTTTTGCACTACAATTGCATGTAAGAATTACACTACTCTTCTTTTAAAGGGACATTGTAAACTAGATGATCCATTTTATAGCCCATCTGGGAGTGTTTTTTAACAATGTAAAGTTTTGCTTATTTTTTAATAACATTGTGCTGATTTTCAGACTCCTAACCAAGCCCCACAGTGTCAGATGTATACACGCGTTTACAGACTACTTCTGGCTCCTGTTAATGTTATTTTTTCTTTTTACATGCAGGGAATTGGGGGAGGGGGGAGTGTCTGTTCTCATTTCTTTCCCAGCCCCTTTCACTGGGTGTCCCAGCCAACCTCATAAACAGTGCTAAACTGGGAGCTTCTAAGTAAGTTTTTAAAAGGTTTTATACTGGATTTTTAGATCAGTATCTTTGCATATTCTTCTTTATAGTAGTGTCTATTAGAGGTTTATGAAAATTGGTGTATACAGTCCCTTTAAATATGAGGTTCTGACATTTATCTTAAAATGTGGGGCCACCTTTATATTAAGTCTAAATGGCCTGATCCCCTCTGTAAAAGAATCGCACCATTACTCCATTTAATAGTATTGTTAAGCAGATACTTTTATAATGTGGGTTCTTCTTTAAATTTCAAATCTATTTTTACATTTATTGCAGTGCTAGCTGTGCTATTAATTTCTCTTTTTCTCTTACTTTATTACTATTAATAATCACACAGTATGATATTCTTTCTAATGGTACTAAAAAGGGTTCTTACTGCCATCCAGGGGAAACAGAGTATAGAAAGAATGATAATGACGAACATATTAATCTCTTTATCTGTGTTACAAATACCATCTATATAGAAGTGATGGAGAATTTGCTACATTGTATTAGACCATGCAGTTCTGTATTGGTGGTGTCTAATATCCTTAAAAGCACCCAATAGATTTCGGATTTGACACAATGGGGTTAACAACTAAAACACTGTATTTGTTTTCTCAATTACATATAAACTTAGAGTTTGAAAAGTTTACTTTTACATCTAATCCGTATAATTACAGCTGCAATGCCCTTATCTATACGTATGTAGTTAGATGTGTATAAAAAAGAGATCTTGAGCATGCTTTTGGGGAAGCTGTGAAAGTAGGGGTATTATCAAAGGATCCATGTCAGATTTTGCTGGTGTGGGAGCGATAAAGGAACACAAAACCATTTTTTATTTCTTTCATGATTCAGACAGAACATGCAATTTTAAAAAACTTTTCAATTTACTTCCATTATCAAATTTGCTTCATTCTCATGGTATCCTTTGCGAAAGGAGCAACAGTTCATTACTGGGAGCTAGCTAAACATATCTAGTTAACCAATGACAAAAGACAAATGTGTGTAGCCACCTATCAGCAACTACTTGTGTAGGATATGTACAAATCATTTTTCAGCAAGGAATACCAAGAGCATAAAGTACATTTGAATAATTTAAAAGGGTTTTAAAATGACATACTCTATCTCATTCATGCAAGTTTAATTTCGACTTTCCTATCCCTTTAAGTAGGAATTTTTTACTATTATTATCATCATCTATTTTTAAAACACCTGCACATTGTGATGCATAATTATAGATAGATCAACTAGAAATCCATAAAAAAATATCTACACTATATTTATGTAAAAGGTGCTGTAACAAAACATATTTGCTAGTTGCATTTACATGAGAAACTTGGTGTGAACATTATATTGGGGCTAATTGTGAAAGAGGAAAGCAATCATAATGTATTTCTATCAAAGGACATTTAAATGCAGATACACGACTCACCAATTACCAGCTGTACTTTGCTCTCATATCTGAATAATAGTTCACTATTCCTTAGTACTTGTTATCATATAAATAACCTCATTTACTCTGCATTCCCCAGTGTATTATTTTTTTATTTAACTGTGAGCGTTTGGTCCGGTCGAAATCTAGATCTTTTTATATTTGCCCAATAAAAGTTATATTTTATTTCTGAAATGTTCATTTTCTTACGTAATATAAAAAAGTTATTGTATCCAATAATATCTAAACTGTGAAAGAGGCCTCCTCTAAGTACCTATTTAAACTTAGTACGCTAGGTAAACCCCGCTTTATGGCGATCCGCTAATACGGTGCTGTCGCAAACCCGGAAGTTGTTTCTCAGCACGGCTCTTTAAAATTGACCTCGAGTCAGGAGATTGCACAAAATTGCATGCGGTCTCTCTTATTACAGCTCGCGCTGGCAAGACTCTGTTGGGGTTGCTAGAACTGTGCAGTATTGTACGGTACAAGATAATTTGGTAAGTGCATTATATACTGTACATTAGTACTGTACACACATAGGGGTCTATTTATCAAGCTCTAAAGACCGCTGCTCCATAACCTGTCCACCTGCTCTGAGGCGGCGGACAGACATCGCCGGAAATCAACCCAATCCAATACTATCGGGTTGATTGATACCTCCTGCTGGCTTGATTGGCCGCGAATCTGCAGGGGGCGGCATTGCACCAGCAGTTCACAAGAACTACTGGTGCAATGATAAATGCCGACAGCGTATGCTGTAAGCATTTATCAATGTGCAGCGGACATGGTTCTCTATAGCGGATCATGTCCATCCGCACAATGATAAATAGACCCCAAGTTCTTTATAAGCACTATTTGTTTGGCCATTAAAGGTACAGGTGGCAGTATATGCAGTGTTACTGTACACACAAGTACAGTTCAGTCACTTTACACTTTGGCCATTAAAGGTACAGGTATTGTATGAAACAAAATATAAATACATTAAATACAGTAAAGTGCAGTACCTGTACTGTAATTCTATTTCTCCTCTCTCTTCCCAGTCCCCTAAATGCTGTTGTACTGTACAGGTATTAGCAGGTGGGACTTCTACTAGCACAGTTATGCATATTATTGTTATAATACCTTTGTGCTTACCTTGAATAGTACAGGTAAGCATTTCTTATGCCTCCTTCATCTCATATGCCTAAATCATATCATAAAACATAACCTACTTTAGTACTGTACAGTACTGTATGGCTTGGTGTCAGATCTGTCATACAGTGCAGGTAGAGTAGAGTACATTAGGTTATGTTTTATGCTATGGTATGGTATGATATAGGCATATGAGATGAAGGAGGCATATGAGATTCTTACCTGTACTATTCAAGGTAAGCACAAAGGTATTATAACCCACTGTGAAGGCAACTCCATAGACCTGGTCTCCACTAATCTCTGTGCCGCTTCCAACTTCCTTAAAGGGTTAGAAATCTTTGCCAAGTATTAGCAAAACAAAATACATAATTGTAATTAGAGATATACATGCAATAAAAGCAACTTACTTTTTTTCTGAAAAGAAGAAGCTTTTTAATATCTTTAATTAAACTTTAAAATTCACATGCAACAAGCAGTAGCAACCGCCCTTAAAATAGGCAGAGTTTATGCAAAATTAACTGATCATCAACATCCAATAGGCAATTGTTTCTGCCCATCTTATTTAAATATTTAAAGGACGCTCTTTATTGAAACCTTGCATGCGCGAGGTTGCGAATGTCAATAGTGTCCACATACTACAGGGGCTTATACCTTAGGTAAGTATAATAAGTACCCCTAGGCTAACGAGCAAGTTAATTTGATTTTAGTCAAATGAAGTCAACTTCTAGACTAACGAGTATTTTTTTAACCCCTAGACAAACGAGCATGTTGGTTTTTATTTCTTAAAGTAGACAAATCGTGACCAGCAATTATTTTTAACCCCTAGACTAACAAGCAAATTTTTTTGTTCTTAAAAACAGATTAATCCCAGGAGCTGCAAAGATTAAAAGCAACAGCAACTTAGGATGTTAATAATTAACTTTAGTCACATCCTTAATTGCTGTTGCTTTTCACCTTTGCATCTCCTGCGATTAATCTGTTATAAGAACAAAAAAATGTGATTGTTAGTCTAGGGGTTAAAAATAATTTTGGTCAGTTTGTGCTGTTGTACTGATGGACTGAACCGTATGCTGTTTTTATACTTGCTCAAATAAAGATTGGATATATTCTTATATTGCCGGCTTCTGGGACATTATTCTGTATTCTGGATTACCTGCACTTTAGCGTATGGGACGGATGCACTGCAGTTCCTTTGCCGGCTTCTGTGACTTGACGTCATCCCCACTCTCCTGTGTGCCGTAACCCGGAAGTACTGCCTTATGCGGTGAGGGAGGAAAGAGCGCACTGCTGGTTTGACTGTTTGTTAAAAATAATTGCTGGTCACTCTGCGGGTTGTCTACTTTAAGAAAAAGAACCCAACATGCTCATTTTTCTAGAGGTTAAAAAAAAAATGCTTGTTTTTGGGTTTACTTTCCCCTTAACTTCCCCTTTCCTCTCTCTGACCACCATCTACTAACTTTCTCTCTTACTCTTCCTGCTACATCTTTGCAAGCCCCCAAGAAACTGCTACCTTACAGGAATTTAAATTACTTGGATCTCACAGACTTTTCCACTCAACTGAATCCTCTGCTCTCTGACATTTCATCCCTCTCTTGCCCAAACCTTGTTTCTTTACAGTAAAATTCAGCACTAAAATCAACACTTGACAAAGCTGCACCCTCCAATGTTCGCCGTACATCAATCACTCGACGGCAACCGTGGCACACCAAACAGACCAGATATCTTCAGCGATGTTCAAGGGCTGCTGAACGGCAGTGGAGGAAATCAAGCACCTGTGCTGACTTCCGGCATTATAAATTAATCCTTAAGTCCTACAAATCTGCGCTCAGCCTGGCCAAACAAGTCTATTTTTCCTCCCTTGTGTCATCTCACGCATCCAAGCCAAGAATGCTATTCTCAACCTTTAACTCCCTTGTATGTCCGCCTGAACCCCCGCACATTACCAACTTCACTGCTCATATTATTGCTGATCACTTCAAAAATAAAATTGACACCATTAGAAAAGATATCTGTGCCTCAAACCCAGCAATCCTACCCACCCCTTCTATTAACAAAACTCTATGCTACTTCCCTCCTGTAACAGAGGAAGAAGTCTCTGTACTCCTATACTTGGCTCATCTCACAACCTGCCCACTTGACCCTATTCCATCATGACTTCTTCCCTCTCTCTCTGCTTCACTAACCCCTACCCTAACTCATCTTTTTTACCAATCTCTCACTGCTGGCACATTTCCTTATACATACAAGCATGCGTCAATCATACAAATTCTAAAAAGGTCCTCACTTGACCCCTCCCCGCTTTCTAACTATCGACCGGTCTCCTTTCTTTCATGTAATTAGCAAGAGTCCATGAGCTAGTGACGTATGGGATATACATTCCTACCAGGAGGGGCAAAGTTTCCCAAACCTTAAAATGCCTATAAATACACCCCTCACCACACCCACAATTCAGTTTTACAAACTTTGCCTCCGATGGAGGTGGTGAAGTAAGTTTGTGCTAGATTCTACGTTGATATGCGCTCCGCAGCAAGTTGGAGCCCGGTTTTCCTCTCAGCGTGCAGTGAATGTCAGAGGGATGTGAGGAGAGTATTGCCTATTTGAATGCAGTGATCTCCTTCTACGGGGTCTATTTCATAGGTTCTCTGTTATCGGTCGTAGAGATTCATCTCTTACCTCCCTTTTCAGATCGACGATATACTCTTATATATACCATTACCTCTGCTGATTCTCGTTTCAGTACTGGTTTGGCTTTCTACAAACATGTAGATGAGTGTCCTGGGGTAAGTAAATCTTATTTTCTGTGACACTCTAAGCTATGGTTGGGCACTTTGTTTATAAAGTTCTAAATATATGTATTCAAACATTTATTTGCCTTGACTCAGAATGTTCAACTTTCCTTATTTTTCAGACAGTCAGTTTCATATTTGGGATAATGCATTTGAATTAATCATTTTTTCTTACCTTCAAAAATTTGACTCTTTTTTTCCTGTGGGCTGTTAGGCTCGCGGGGGCTGAAAATGCTTCATTTTATTGCGTCATTCTTGGCGCGGACTTTTTTGGCGCAAAAATTCTTTTCCGTTTCCGGCGTCATACGTGTCGCCGGAAGTTGCGTCATTTTTTGACGTTATTTTGCGCCAAAAATGTCGGCGTTCCGGATGTGGCGTCATTTTTGGCGCCAAAAGCATTTAGGCGCCAAATAATGTGGGCGTCTTATTTGGCGCTAAAAAATAAGGGCGTCGCTTTTGTCTCCACATTATTTAAGTCTTATTTTTTCATTGCTTCTGGTTGCTAGAAGCTTGTTTTTTGGCATTTTTTCCCATTCCTGAAACTGTCATTTAAGGAATTTGATCAATTTTGCTTTATATGTTGTTTTTTCTCTTACATATTGCAAGATGTCTCACGTTGCATCTGAGTCAGAAGATACTACAGGAAAATCGCTGTCTAGTGCTGGAGCTACCAAGCTAAGTGTATCTGCTATAATTTTTGGTATCTGTTTCTCCAGCTGTTGTTTGTATTGCATGTCATGACAAACTTATTAATGCAGATAAAATTTCCTTTAGTACTGTTACATTACCTGTTGCTGTTCCGTCAACATCTAATTTTCAGAGTGTTCCTGATAAACATAAGAGATTTTATTTTTTAAATCCATTAAGAAGGCTATGTCTGTTATTTCTCCTTCTAGTTTACATAAAAGTCTTTTAAAACTTCTCTTTTTTCAGATGAATTTTTAAATGAACATCATCATTCTGATACTGATAATGGTTCTTCTGGTTCAGAGGTTTCTGTCTCAGAGGTTGATGCTGATAAATCTTTGTATTTGTTCAAGATGGAATTTATTCGTTCTTTATTTAAAGAAGTATTAATTGCATTAGAAATAGAGGATTCTGGTCCTCTTGATACTAAATCTAAACGTTTAAATAAGGTTTTTAAATCTCCTGTAGTTATTCCAGAAGTGTTTAATCTCCCTGATGCTATTTCTGAAGTAATTTCCAGGAAATGGAATAATTTGGGTAATTCTTTTACTCCTTCTAAACGTTTAAGCAATTATATCCTGTGCCATCTGACAGATTAGAGTTTTTTTGGGACAAAATCCCTAAGGTTATGGGGCTGTCTCTACTCCTGCTAAATGTGCTACTATTCCTACGGTAGATAGTAATTCATTTTAAGGATCCTTTAGATAGAAAAATTGAATCCTTTCTAAGAAAAGCTTACTTATGTTCAGGTAATCTTCTTAGACCTGCTATATTTTTAGCGGATGTTGCTGCAGCTTCAACTTTTTGGTTAGAAGCTTTAGCGCAACAAGTAACAGATCATAATTTTATAGCATTATTATTATTCTATAACATGCTAATAATTTTATTGGTGATACCATCTTTTGATATCATTAGAGTTGATGTCAGGTATATGTCTCTAGCTATTTTAGCTAGAAAAGCTTTATGGATTAAACTTGGAATGCTGATATGTCTTCTAAGTCAACTTTGCTTTCCTTTTCTTTCCAGGGTAATAAATTATTATTTCAACTGTTTCTGGAAGGAAGGGAACTTTTTTACCAAAGGATAAAAAATCTAAGGTAAATTTAGGTCTAATAATCATTTTTCGTTCCTTTCCTCACAATAAGGAACAAAAGCCTGATCCTTCATCCTCAGGAGCGGTATCAGTTTGGAAACTATTTCCAGTTTGGAATATATCCAAGCCTTATAGAAAACCTATAGCCAGCTCCTAAGTACCCATGAAGGTGCGGACCTTATTCCAGCTCAGCTGGTATGGGGCAGATTACGTTTTCTTCAAAGAAATTTTGATCAATTCCATTCTCAATTTCTGGTTTTAGAACATTGTTTCAGAAAGGTACAGCATTGGCTTCAGTTAAGGCCTCCTGCTAAGAGATTTTTTTTTTTTCCCGTGTCCCAGTTAACACAGCAAAGGCTCAGCATTTCTGAAATGTGTTTCAGATCTAGAGTTGGCTGGAGTAATTATGCCAGTTCCAGTTCTGGAACAGGGGCTGGGGTTTTATTTTATCTCTTCATTGTACCAAAGAAGGTCAATTCCTTCAGACCAGTTCCGGATCTATCAATATTGAATCGTTATGTAAGGATTCCAACATTCAGTTTCTGTAGGACTGTCCTGCCTTTTGTTTAGCAAGGGCATTATATGTCTACAATAGATTTACAGGATGTGTATCTGCATATTCCAATTCATCCAGATCACTTTTAGTGTCTGAGATTCTCTTTTTAGACAAGCATTACCAGTTTTGTGGCTCTAGCCTCAGTTCCAAGAATTTTTTTCAAAGGTTCTCGGTGCCCTTCTTTCTGTAATCAGAGAACAGGGTTTTGGTATTTCCTTATTGGACGATATCTGGGTACTTGCTCAGTCTTCTCATTTTCGAAGAATCTCACATGAATCGACTTGTGTTGTTTCTTCAAGTTCATGGTTGGAGGATCAATTTACCAATCAGTTCATTGATTCCTCAGACAAGGGTAACCTTTTTAGGTTTCTAGAATAGATTCAGTGTCTATGACTCTGTCCTTGTCAGACAAGAGAAGTTTAACATTGATTTCAGCTTGTCAAAACCTTCAGTCACAATCATTCCCTTTGGTAGCCTTATGCATGGAAATTTTAGGTCTTAGGACTGCCGCATCAGATGCGATCTCCTTTGCTCGTTTTCACATGCGACCTCTTCAGCTCTGTATGCTGAACCAATGGTGCAGGGATTACTCAAAGATATCTCACTTAATATCTTTAAACCGATTATACGACACTCTCTGACATGGTGGACAGATCACCATCGTTTAGTTCAGGAGGCTTCTTTGTTCTTCCGACCTGGACTATAATCTCAACAGATGCAAGTCTTACAGGTTGGGGAGCTGTGTGGGGGTATCTGACGGCACAAGGGGTTTGGGAATCTCAGGAGGTGAGATTTCCGATCAATATTTTGGAACTCCATGCAATTTCAGAGCTCTTCAGTCTTGGCCTCTTCTGAAGAGAGAGTTGTTCATTTGTTTTCAGATAGACAATGTCACAACTGTGGCATACACCAATCATCAAGGAGGGACTCACAGTCCTCTGGCTATGAAAGAAGTATCTCGAATTTTGGTTTGGGCGGAATCCAGCTACTGTCTAATCTCTGCGGTTCATATCCCAGGTATGGACAATTGGAAAGCGGATTATCTCAGTCGCCAAACGTTGCACCTGGGCGAATGGTCTTCACCCAGAGGTATTTCCTCAGATTATTCAAATGTGGGAACTCCCAGAAATAGATCTGATGGCTTCTCATCTAAACAAGAAACTTCCCTGGTATCTGTCCGGATCCAGGGATCCTCGGGCGGAGGCAGTGGATGCATTATCTCTTCCTTACAAGTGTCATCCTGCCTATATCTTTCCGCCTCTAGTTCTTCTTCCAAGGGTATTCTCCAATATTCTAAGGAATGCTCGTTTGTCCTGCTGGTAGCTCCAGCATGGCCTCACAGGTTTTGGTATGCGGATCTTGTCCGGATGGCCTCTTGCCAGCTGTGGACTCTTCCGTTAAGACCAGTTTTTCTGTCTCAAGGTTCTTTTTTCCATCAGGATCTCAAAACCTTAATTTTAAGGTGTGGAGTTTGAACGCTTGATTCTTGGTCAAAGAGGTTTCTCTGACTCTGTGATTGATACTATGTGACAGGCTCGTAAATCTGTATCTAGAGAGATATATTATAGAGTCTGGAAGACATATTTCTTCAGGATGGTTTAGATAAAGGTTTGTCCGCAAGATTCTTGAAAGACAAATCTCTGCTCTTTCTGTTCTTTTTCACAGAAGGATTGCTAATCTTCCTGATATTCATTGTTTTGTACAAGCTTTGGTTCGTATAAAACCTGTCATTAAGTCAATTTCTCCTCCTTGGAGTTTGAATTTGGTTCTGGGGGCTCTTCAAGCTCCTCCTTTTGAACCTATGCATTCTTTGGTCATTATATTACTTTCTTGGAAAGTTTTGTTTCTTTTGGCCATCTCTTCTGCCAGAAGAGTCTCTGAATTATCTACTCTTTTTTTGTGAGTCTCCTTTTCTGATTTTGCATCAGGATAAGGCGGTGCTGCGAACTTCTTTTGAATTTTTTACCTAAGGTTGTGAATTCTAACAACATTAGTAGAGAAATTGTGGTTCCTTCATTATGTCCTAATCCTATGAATTCTAAGGAGAAATCATTGCATTCTTTGGATGCTGTTAGAGCTTTGTAATATTATGTTGAAGCTATTAAGTCTTTCCGAAAGACTTCCAGTCTATTTGTCATCTTTTCCGGTTCTAGAAAAGACCAGAAAGCTTCTGCCATTTCTTTGGCATCTTGGTTGAAATCTTTATTTCATCATGCCTATGTTGAGTCGGGTAACACTCCGCCTCAAAGGATTACAGCTCATTCTACTAGGTTAGTTTCTACTTCCTGGGCGTTTAAGAATGAAGCTTCGGTTGATCAGATTTGCAAAACAGCAACTTGGTCCTCTTTGCATACTTTTACTAAATTCTACCATTTTGATGTGTTTTCTTCTTCTGATGCAGTTTTTTGGTAGAAACGTACTTCAGGCAGTGGTTTCAGTTTGAATCTTCTGCTTATGTTTTTCATTAGAAATTTTATTCTGGGTGTGGATTATTTTCAGCAGGAATTGGCTGTCTTTATTTTATCCCTCCCTCTCTAGTGACTCTTGTGTGGAAAGATCCACATCTTGGGTAATCATTATCCCATACGTCACTAGCTCATGGACTCTTGCTAATTACATGAAAGAAAACATAATTTATGTAAGAACTTACCTGATAAATTCATTTCTTTCATATTAGCAAGAGTCCATGAGGCCCGCCCTTTTTTGTGGTGGTTTTGATTTTTTTGTATAAAGCACAATTATTCCAATTCCTTATTTTATATGCTTTCGCACTTTTTTCTTATCACCCCACTTCTTGGCTATTCGTTAAACTGAATTGTGGGTGTGGTGAGGGGTGTATTTATAGGCATTTTAAGGTTTGGGAAACTTTGCCCCTCCTGGTAGGAATGTATATCCCATACGTCACTAGCTCATGGACTCTTGCTAATATGAAAGAAATGAATTTATCAGGTAAGTTCTTACATAAATTATGTTTTCTTCCCTTTGCTTCAAAATTATTGGAACTACTGGTCTATAATTGGCTAACTCAATTTCTCACAACTAACTCCTTACTTGATCCACTACAATCTGGTATCCACCCTAAACACTCAACAAAAACTGCTCTTGCTAAAGTAACAAATGACCTGTTATCAGCTAAAGCAAAAGGCCACTACTCCTTACTAGTTCTTCTTGACCTATCTGCTGCTTTTGACACAGTTGACCATCCTCTCCTCCTAAAAATACTACATTCATTTGGCATCCAAGATACAGCCCTTTTTTGTTTGACTCATATCTCTCAAACCGCTCGTTTTCAGTTTCCTTTAGCAACATATCTTGCAATCTTATGCCTCTCTCAGTTGGAGTACCGCAAGGCTCTGTCTTGTGCCCCTTGCTTTTCTCTCTCTATACATCCTCCCTTGGAAAACTTATAGCCTCCTTTGGATTCCAGTATCACTTATATGCTGATGATACCCAAATCTATCTTAACTCTCCTGATATCTCTCCCTCTTTGCTCAACCAAATTTCCTCTCTGCACTTTCCTCTTGGATGTCTTCACACTACCTCCAACTCAATCTGTCCAAAACTCAGCTGCTTATTATTCCCCCCGCTTCGAGACATCCAACACCTGACATTTCTCTGATGGTTGGAGACTCTATTCTCAACACCTCACCCCAGGTCTGCTGTCTTGGGGTTACACTAGACTCACATTCAACCCACATATACAAGCACTTACCAAATCCTGCCGTTCACACCTACACAACATTTCCAGAATTTGTACCTTCCTTACTCAAAAAACTACAAAAATACTTATTCATTCCCTCATTTTGCCACGCATTGATTATTGCAATCTACTCCTAAATAGCCTTCCAAAACACTGCCTCTCCTTCCTCCAATCTATTATGAATGCTTTTGCTAGACTCATCCACCTAATCCACATCAGCTGCTCCTCTCTGCAAGTTTCTACACTGGCTCTCCATACACTCCAGAATACAATTTAAAGTATTAATCCTAACTTAAAAAACACTCAACAGTCTAACTCCCAACTATATTTCCTCTCTCATCATGAAATATTCCCCATCCCGTCCTCTTTGATGAACCTCTGACCTACGTCTCTCCACTCCTGTTATCTCTGTTATTTTCTCTGTGTAGTCAGGATTAGAACATTCAGTTGTGTGCTGTTACCTTTTGCCTGATTTTGCACATATCACTGAGGTGCTGCAGCAGGTACTTTAGAGAAACTTTTATTCAGCTACAACCACATGACTTCTTTACTAACAGGTTCCTCAGTAAAAACTAACATGGCTTCTGATGATGTCACAGAGACCCAGACACACCCAGAGGGTGTGGTTAGCTGAGCTTAAAGCTGCAGCACTTCTAACATATAATGATGAGACAAGGTAAGTGCAAAGATACAGTAAAAGCTGCAGTAATCTTAACATCCCCTTTTTTCTAAAAAATAAATATATAAAAATAAATACAAATAAATGACAGTGGCTAATATTGAAACATACAACAAGTAATAGACATACATGTTTATCACTAAACCATACACTTCAACTTAGAACAGTTTATCTCTATAGTCTATGTGCACAAGACCTAGGTCACAGCCTAGATTTTAATCACAGTTATGTTTTCTGTGATAAGTCTGCCTTGGATAAGGTCATTCCTTGATGAATAATCTCTCACTGAATCCTCACATTGCCATCTCAAAAGTGGCCTGTGTCTAGAGGGCCGTAGAGTATTTGGTTCAGGAGAAATTGTCTGTGGAGGAGTACCCAACGCTTGTTGATCACCTGTGATATTTTGTTGTTGGACAGAATCATTCTGAGGTTGATCTGTTTCAGTTGTGTTCATTGTATTTTCATCCTCAGAAGACTCAGGTGGGCACCACACTCCATGCCAGATATCCTCACCATCTGAATCATTGGATAATTGTGTAGCTGGTTGAGATCTATGTCTCATTTGTACTACATGGCAGGAAACTGTACCACCAGCTTGTAGTTGAACTTTAAACATTCTGTTGCCCATGCCTTGTATTATGATAGCTGGAATCCATTTATTTGGGACACGGTAGTTTCTAACCCATACTCTGTCATGAAGAACATATTCCAAAACACTAGAAGTGTTCAATTCTTGTTTGGAATGTTCTGGTCTAACTTTATCCAATGAAGTTCTCAGGCATCTTCCAAACATTAACATTGCTGGTGATAGCCCAGTAGTGGCATGGGGAGTGTTTCGATAGTTAAACAAAAAGTTAGAAAGGGAGTTTGGATTAAATTTTGATTTGTGAGAGACAGCTAAGTGGCGTTTTAAAGTTTGTACAAATCTTTCAGACTGTCCATTAGAGGCTGAAAAATATAGAAACATAGATATTGACGGCAGATAAGAGCCATAGGCCCAGCAAGTCTGCCCAATATTACCTAACAGTATAAACTTATCTAGTTTGTATGATAGCCTTATGCTTGTCCCATGCATTTTTAAAGTCCCCCACAGTGTTTGTTGCTACTACCTCTTGAGGACGTTTATTCCATAAATCAATCACTCTTCTGTAAAGTAGTGCTTCCTCAAATTACTCCTGAATCTACTACCCTTTAGCTTGAGCTCATGACCCCTTGTTGGAGCTGTCTTACAGTGTTTGATGTTATTTGTAGCTAGAAATGTTTCAAATTCATGTGATATGAACTGTGGACGATTGTCTGCGACTAAAGTTTGTGGCAGTCCAAATCTTGCAAACATACTGGAAAGAACGACAATGGTTTTTTGTGTTGTAGTACTTGACATTTGAACTACTTCTGGCCACTTGAAATGAGCATCCACAGCCACCAAATACATTCGTTCATCCACTGGCCCTGCAAAATCAACATGGATTCTTGTCCAAGGTTCATTTGGCCATGGCCAAGTTTTTGAGGTGTCCCTGCTGGGATTCCGCTGTGTCTGTGCACATGCATTGCAAGCAGCTACATAAGAAGCAATATCTGTATCCAATTTAGGCCACCAAAAATATTCTCGTGCTCTTTGCTTCATTTTTACTACACCCTGATGTGAGCTGTGTCGTATCTTTAATGCTAATGTTTGCAGTAAGGTCGGAATTATCACTCGTAACCCCCATAACAGACAGCCTGAGTCATGCACAATTTCCTTCTTCCTTGTAAAATATGGCTGAAGGTCAGAGCAAACTGCTTTAGGCCACCCATGTTGAACAAAAGACTTAATTTCCTGTAAGGTAGAATCAGAGCATGTATAAGTAGCAATCACTTTAGAATTTAGATTTAAAGGCTGTGGAGGGGTTTCTAAGATTTTAGAAGATGCTGTCATATGATGTACCATTGGTAATCTTGAAAACATATCGACATTCGTATGATCACTGTGTGGCATCGATATTTAATGGAGTAGTTGTAAGCCGCCAGCTGAAGTGCATAGCGTTGAAGTCGAGAAGCTGTTGTGTTGGAGATACCCTTCTGAGGGTGCAAAATGGACAAAAGTGGTTTATAATCCGTGATCAGAGTAAAAGGTCTGCCATATATATAAATGTGGAATTTCTTCACAGCCCAAATTATTGCTAAAGCCTGCCGATCAATCTGGGCATAATTTCTCTCAGATGGAGTTAGAGATCTGGACGCAAAAGACACAGGACGTTCAGAACCATTGGGCATAATGTGTGAAAGTACTGCGCCTAAACCATATGGTGAAGCAGCACAGGCTAGTACCAAAGGCTTCTTAAGGTCATAGTGGACAAGGAGTCTTGATTCCAGAAGAAGTTGCTTAGAGCATTCAAATGCTCGTGTACATAAGTCAGTCCAGGCCCACTGGTTTTTATTATCTAAAAGGCGGCGTAGTGGATATAGTAAATGAGCCAAATTTGGTAAAAATCTGTGATAGTAATTGAGCAACCCCAAATAAGAACGTAGCTGAGATACATTAACAGGGGTGGGAGCATGGACCAGCGCTTTCACTTTTTCAGCAGTTGTGTGGGAGATCAGTCTTGTCCACTACATGTGCACAATATTCTAAACTTTCACGGAAGAACTCACACTTTTCCATGTTAACTTTCAGTCCGAATTCCTGTAGGCACTGTAAAACAGCTTCAACATTGGCTTTATGAGCAGCAGCATTTTCGCCAGTGATAAGCATGTCATCTAACATACAGGGAGTATGTAGAATACCTGCCAGGATCTCATCCATTATCCGTTGCCACACTGCAGGTGCTGGGACAATGCCAAACACCATCCGCATATACTGAAAAAGTCCTTTGTGAGTGTTGATAGTTAACAGGTGTCTGGAGTCTGGATGCACCTCTAACTGTAAGTACGCTTGATGCAAGTTAATTTTTGTAAACTTTTCACCCCCTTTTAGAGTACTAAACAATTCTTTAATCCGTGGTAAAGGATACTGATCCACAAGTAATTGAGGGTTAAGGCCCACTCTGAAATCTCAGCAGATGCGAATTTCCCCATTTTTTTTCTGACAGGAACTATTGGGGAAGCCCATTCACTGCTAGAAACTGGAACAATAATCCCCTGATTTCATAGTCTTTCTAGTTCTGCTTCAATGTTAGGTTTAAGTGCAAATGGTACAACTCTTTTACAAAATTTTGGAATAGCATTTTCTTTTAGGTGAAGCTGAATCTGCTTGCCTTTCACTAAACCTACGGTCCCATCAAATACAGTTTGTTAAGCGGTAACTGTTGTGGTAACTTTGGCATGCCCAAATTTGCTTGGATCCAGGATCTACCAAACAAAGATGGTCCTCCTTAAGGTAAAATGTAGAGGTGTAGCTTTTTAGTTATATCATTAAATGTCACTGTAGGTGAAACACACCCAATAGGCTTTATTATTTAATTTGAATATGTTTGCATGGTGACAGCTGTTGGAGCAATTGGTTGCCTTAGTCCCAGGCGGTTCCAATCAGCAGCTGTGATAACCGAGACTGCTGCTCCTGTATCAACTTCCATAATGAGAGGTTTACCATCTATATTCATCTTTGCTTGTAGTTCTGGAATTTTATTTTCAAGGCTGTAGATCTGTAATGTGTAAAATGGTATGTCTTCCTCTGAATCTGTGTGTGGTGTATCTACTTGCACATGAAAAGCTGCACTTGACTTGCTGCCTTTCTTACTTTTATCTCTCTCTAAGGAACTTTTGCACACTCTCTTTGTATGACCAATCTTCCTACACCCATAGCAGGTGCTGTTCCTAAACCTGCAGGAATTTGTTGTGTGATTCGTGTCACAACATCTGTAACAGGCTGTCTGTGACCCTTGTCTAGCTGGATACTGTTTATTTAGGTGCACAAACTGCCTGTGCTGGGGCCTGGAGCATTTGTGCATCTTTAGCAGCAAGTCCCATGACTGTAGCTATCTCTATAGCACGCTTTAGTGTTAAATCATCCTCTGCTAATAGTCTCTTTTGTACTGTACAGTCCATGGGGCCTATTTATCAAAGGTCTTGCAGACCTGATCCGACAGTGCGGATCAGGTCCGCAAGACCTCACTGAATGCGGAGAGCAATACGTTCTCCGCATTTAACATTGCAACAGCAGCTCACAAGAGCTGCTGGTGCAACGCCGCCCCCTGCTGACTCGCGGCCAATCGTCCGCCAGCAGGGAGGTGTCAATCAACCCGATCGTACTCGATCGGGTTGAATTCCGGCGATTCCTGTCCGCCTCATTAGAGCAGATGGACAGGGTTATGGAGCAGCGGTCTTTAGACCACTGCTTCATAACTGCTGTTTCTGGTGAGTCTGAAGACTCACCAGAAACCCGGGCCCACAAGCTCCGTTCGGAGCTAGATAAATGGGCCCCCATGAGTCCAATAACAAATATATCACGTAAAGCAGTGTTTAAATAATCCCCAAATCTGCAGCTACTTGCTAGTTGTTTTAAACTGATCACATAAGTTTTAATGTCCTCATGCTGCAATTGCTTGCGTGTGCAAAATTTAAAGCGTTCTGCTATCTCCAGAGGCTTAGGTAGGTAGTGGTCAGCTAACAGGCAGGCCAGACAGAGGTTTAGCATTAGGTTTATCTGGTGAGAGAATGTGCCTTAATGTAGTGTAAGCTGCCGAGCCTATAGTTGTCAGAAACACAGCCACTTGCTTATCAGTTCCTATGTTATTTGCTGTTCAATATAGTTCAAACTGTTCAACCCATGTGTCCCATCTGTCTGTGTCTGCAGCAAACACAGGTAAGGTGCCAATAAGTGCCATTATAGGGTTAGACCACAAACCCTCGTCGCCAGCTGTTATGTTCTCTGTGTAGTCAGGATTAGAACATTCAGTTGTGTGTTGTTACCTTGTGTCTGATGTTTCTTGCACATATCACTGAGGCGCTGCAGCAGGTACTTTAGACAAACTTTTATTCAGCTACAACCACATGGCTTCTTTACTAAAGGGTACTCAGTAAAAACTAACATGGCTTCTGATGATGTCACAGAGACCCAGACACACCCAGAGGGTGTGGTGAGCTGAGCTTAAAGCTGCAGCACTTCTAACATATAATGATTAGACAAAGTTAGTGCAAAGATACAATAAAAGCTGCAGTAATCTTAACAATCTCTACGTCCTACTCCCGCCTCCAAGACTTTGCACGTGCTGCTCGTGTCATCTGGAACTCTCTACCCCGCTCCATAAGACTGTCTCCAACCTTGCATAGCTTCAGACGCTCCTTGAAAACCTACTTTTCAGAGAGGCTTACCATCTCTCCTCCATCCCTCATCCGAACCAAACTAATACATGAACTGCCTGACTCACTGCTGCAAATACAACTGATGTGACACGCTACCCCAACCTTATGTCTCTGCACCCTAAACCTGTAGACTGTGAGCTCTCCGGAGCAGGGCCCTTTTCCTCCTGTACTAGATTTGTTTAGTTTTGTTATGCTTTGTATTTTATCACAAATCCTTGTCATTGTATACCCCTATCATTGTACCAGCGCTACAGAATTTGGAGGTACTATACAAATAAATGATAATAATAATAATAACATGCAATCCTTGTGTGAATTAATGCATTTTTATTTGTAAAAAAAAATAGCCAATCATTGCAATAGGAGCAGACAACCTTTATTTTTTTCATATGATTTTTTTTCATAATTTTTTCAAAATTCACTCTCCCAGTATCATCTCTGTTTTGTATTGTAGTCTTTGCTGTTTAATTTCTACATTTCTGCAATGGCCCTGGTGATGACAAAAGTTGGAAATGATAAAGATGAGTGAGCAAGGCATGTCCAACTCTGATATAGGCCACTAGTTAGGTTTGGCTCGCCAAACAGTTGGCACAGTGAACGCTAAAGAAATATACTTAAAAGAAGTAAAAAGTCTTACCCCAATGCACACAAAAGTGATTCTGGAGACCTTTCAAGAGTATTCTTAGGATTAGGACACAAGGAAAGAACAATAATTTCCCTATTAATGTTGTTAGAATTCACAATTTTAGGCAAAAATTTAACCGAAGTCTACAAAATAGCTTTATCTTGATGGAAATTCAGATAAGGAGACTCGCAAGATAGAGCAGACAATTCAGAAACTCTTCTAGCAGAAGAGACAGCCAAGAGAAATAACACTGTCCAAGAAAGTAGTTTAATGTCCAAAGAATGCTTAGGCTCAAAAGGAGGAGCCTGCAAAGTCTTTAATACCAAATTCAGACTCCAAGGAGGAGAGACAGGTTTGATGCAAGTCAAAGCCTGTACGAAACAGTGAACATCAGGAAGATTAGCAATCATTCTGTGAAATAAAACAGAAAGAGCAGAGATTTGTCCTTTCAAAGTATTGGCAGACAAACCTTTATCTAAACCATCCTGAAGAAACTGTAGAATCCAAGGAATTCTAAAAGAATGCCAAGAATAATCCTGAGTGGAACACTATGATATATAGGTTTTTCAAACCTTGTGATATATTTTCCTTGAAATAGGCTTACAAGCCTGTATCATAGTGTTAATCACAGAGTCAGAGAAAACTCTATGACTAAGGATCAAGCATTCAAATTCCATGCCTTCAAATTTAGAGATTTGAGATCCGGATTAAAAAATGGGCCCTTGAGACAGAAGGTCTGGTTTTAGAGGAAGTGACGAAGGTTGGCAACTGGACATTCGGACAAGGTCTGCATACCAGAACCTGTGAGTCTATGCTGGTGCTATCAGAAACATATAAGATTATTTCATTATGATATTTGAGATCACTCTTGGAAGAAGAACCAGAGGTGGAAATATTTAAGCAGGTTAGTAAAACCATGGAACTGCTAAAGCATCCATCGATTCCGCCTGAGGATCCCTGGACCTGGAGAGGTATCTGGGAAGTTTCTTGTTTAGATGAGAGGCCATCAGATCTATGTCTGGAAGACCCCACATCTGCACAATCTGTAAGAACACATCTGGATGAAGAGACAACTCCTCCGGATGTAGAGTCTGACGGCTGAGATAATCCGCTTCCCAATTGTCTACACCTGGTATATGAATCACAGTGATTTGAGAAGAGTTGGATTCCACCCAAGAAAGTATTAGAGATACTTCTTTCATTGCTAGGGGACTGCAAGTCCTCCCTTGATGATTGACATATGCCACTGTTGTGACATTGTCTGTTTGAAACCAAATATACAATTTTCTCTTTAATAGAAGCCAAGCCTGAAGAGCTCTGAAAAGAGTTCTAAGATATTGATTGGTAACCTCGCCTCTCAAGGATTTCAAACTCCTTGTGATGTCAGAGACCCCCAAACAGCTCCCCAACCTGTGAGACTTACATCTGTTGGGATAACAGTCCAGGTAGGACGAACAAAGGAGGCCCCTTGAACAATAAGGTGATGGTTTAACCACCAAGTCAGAGAGAATTGAGTGTTGGTATTTAAGTATATCATTCAGTTGTGATATCTGAGTATAATCCCTGCACCATTGGTGCAACATGAAAAGCTGTAGAGGTCTCATATGAAAGCGAGCAAAAGGGATCGCTTCCGATGCTGCAATCATGAGACCTAAAACTTCCATGCTTATAGCCACTGAAGGGAATTATAGGGACTGAAGGTTTAGACAAGCTAAAACCAAATTTAAACGTCTCTTTTCTATAAGGGATAGAGTCATGGACACTGAATCTATCTGGAAACCTAAAAAGGTGACCTTTGTCTGAGGAATCAAGAAACTCTTTGGTAATTTGATCCTCCAACCATGTCTTTGAAACAATAACAGAAGTTGTTTTGTGTGAGATTCTGCTAAATGAAAAGATTGCGCTAGTACAAAGATATTGTCCATATGAAGAAACACTGCAATACCCTGCTCTCTGATTACAGACAGAAGGGCACCCTCTTGAGAATATTTTTGGTGCTGTGGCAAGGCCAAACGGAAGAGCGACAAATTGGTAATGCTTGCTTAGAAAAGACAATCGCAGAAAACGATAGTGATCTGGATGAATCAGAATGTGAAGGTAAGCGTCCAGTAAGTCTATTGTGGAAATAAAGTGACCTTGCTGAACAAAAGGCAGAATAGTCCTTATAGTCACCATCTTGAAAGTTGGGACTTTTACAAAACGATTTAAAGTTTTCAGATCTAAAATTGGTCTGAAATAATTTTCCTTCTTTGGTACAATGAATAGATTTGAATAAAAACCCAATCATTGTTCCTGCTGTGGAGCTGGGACAATTACCCTTGAAAGTTCTAGATCTGAAACACATTTCAGAAAGGCTTAAGCTTTTACTGGGTTTCTTGGTACAAGGGTAAGAAAGAATCTTCCCAAGGGATGTCTTATTCTGAATCCTATTCGATACCCCTGAGAAATTATATTCTGAATCCACTGATTTTGGACAGAGTCTGTACAAACTCTTTGAAATAGCTTTAGTCTGCCCCCTACCAGAAGAACTGGCTTGAGGCCCATACCTTCATGGAGGTTTAGGGGCAGGTTATGGTTTTTTTTAAGACTTGGATTTATTCCAATTCAGAGATGGTCTTAAATTAAAGCCAAAAGCCTTAGGGAAAGGAGTGGTTGATTGTTCTCTAATCTGACGAAAGGAACAAAAACGATTGGGAGCTTTCAATTTACCCTTAGATTTTTTCTTGGGGCAGAAAACTCCCTTCCCCCAGTGATAGTGGAAATAATAGAATCCAATTGAGAACCAAAAAGATTCTTTACCTTTAAAAGAAAGAGATAGCAATCTTGTTTATATATCATGTCAGCATTCCATAAAGTTCTAGTAAGAATAGCTAAAGACAAAGATTTGATGTTAAGTTTCACGCCATCAAAGGTTAGCATCGCAAATAAAATGATTTGGTCTAAGAATATAGCCAGTATGCAAATTTTCTATCTAAAGGGTTTAAAAAGAGGTTCTGTCTTCTATAGGAATAATAGTACCTTTGGCAAGAGTAAAAATAGCCCCATCAACTTTAGGGACTGTTTCCCAAAGGTCTAAATTAGCAAAAGGTAAAGGATACAATTTTTAAAACCTAGAAGAAGGATTAAAAGAAGAACCAGGCCATTTTTTAGCAATGAGATTAGAGATAGCGTCTGGAATAGGAAATACTCTAGGAGTAATAATAATAGTCTTAAATACAGAATTTAAATGATTACTAGGTCTATCATCAGGAGTTTTAGGCTCCTCAATCCCTAAAGTAAATAATACTTCCTTAAAAATATATTCAATTTTAAACAAAAAAGAAGATTTGTTAATCTCTGCCTCTGATGTAAGATCCTCTGAATCAGAGGAACCCCCATCAGTAGAAGATACATCAGTATGCTGCCAGTCAGTATGAAATTCACTAGATTTAAGAACATAATGCAAAACCCTTTAACCTTTATTTGAAGGCGGAATAGCAGACATAGCCTTCTCTATGGCTGTAAAAATAAAATCTTTCATTGCTGCAGAATTGCCCTCTGCATTAGACTGGGATTTATTAACAGTGATGGCATTTATACTCATAAAAATATAGTCAGAATGTAACAAAATATTAAGACAATAGCCACATAATTGAGCTGAAGAAATTAGATCAGCCTTTAACAAGAAACACACATATCTTTTTGTAGAAATATGTTCAGGCAACTTAGTTTCTTTGGTAATTTCTGAGACAGGTTTAGTTTGAGACATAGTTGCAAAAAATAAATAAACAGTGCTAATATATACAAAAAAGGAAGTATTGAAATAAGCAGTGATATAACAAGTGCTGCATATAGCTTTCTAACAAAAAAAAAGAAAAGAAAACACAGGGCAATTTGTGGTAGAGTTTAATCCACAAACATGTCAAGACATGTAAAGTAATGCCTTTTTTTTAAGACATGCCCAGACATGCCAAGACAGGCTAACACATACTAAGATATGTTTAAAACTCAAACAAACCTGTTGTGCAGCTATAATATAAAAAAATGCAATGGGTACAGAGGATGGTGCTAGATAGCATGATGTAATAGAAACACTAATTCAGGACTATTAGTCAAATATTTGTAACGCAATAAAAAATGTAAACATTCATGCAATAAGAAGTATTTCTTATGAAATTGTATTTATTTATAATGGTAATCAAAGTATGAATGAGATGATAACAGGGACGTCTCCCTTGCAATTAAAAAGCAATTGTGCAATAAAATAAAAATGGAAATGTAGGTAAAATCAATGAAAAAAATGTATATATTATACCACCTTAAAAAGAAGCGAAAAATTGAATATAAAAAAAAAGATATAAAAATTTAAAAAAAACATAATTTATGTAAGAATTTACCTGATAAATTCATTTCTTTCATATTGGCAAGAGTCCATGAACTAGTGACGTATGGGATATACATTCCTACCAGGAGGGGCAAAGTTTCCCAAACCTCAAAATGCCCATAAATACACCCCCACCACACCCACAATTCAGTTTAATGAATAGCGAAGAAGTGGGGTGATAAGAAAGGAGCGAAAGCATCAACAAGGAATTGGAATAATTGTGCTTTATACATAAAAATCATAACCACCATAAAAATGGTGGGTCTCATGGACTCTTGCCAATATGAAAGAAATGAATTTATCAGGTAAATTCTTACATAAATTGTGTTTTCTTTCATGTAATTGGCAAGAGTCCATGAGCTAGTGACGTATGGGATAGCAAATACCCAAGATGTGGAACTCCACGCAAGAGTCACTAGAGAGGGAGGGATAAAAATAAAGACAGCCAATTCCGCTGAAAAATTAATCCACAACCCAAATCAAAAGTTTTAATCCTTTATAATGAAAAAAACTGAAAATATAAGCAGAAGAATCAAAGTGAAACAGCTGCCTGAAATATTTTTCTACCAAAAACTGCTTCTGAATAAGAGAAAACATCAAAATGGTAGAATTTAGTAAAAGTATACAAAGAAGACCAAATTGCTGCTTTGCAAATCTGATCAACAGAAGCTTCATTCTTAAAAGCCCAGGAAGTAGAAACTGACCTAGTAGAATGAGCCGTAATCCTCTGAGGCGGGGATTTACCCGATTCCAAGTAAGCATGATGAAACAAAAGCTTTAACCAAGATGCCAAAGAAAATGCAGAAGCCTTCTGACCTTTCCTAGAACCAGAAAAGATAACAAATAGACTAGAAGTCTTCCTGAAATCTTTAGTAGCTTCAACATAATATTTCAAAGCTCTTACCACATCCAAAGAATGTAAAGATCTCTCCAGAGAATTCTTAGGATTTGGACACAAAGAAGGGACAACAATTTCTCTACTAATGTTGATGGAGTTCACAACTTTAGGTAAAAATTTAAACGAAGTCCGCAAAACCGCCTTATCCTGATGAAAAATCAGAAAATGAGACTCACAAGAAAGAGCAGATAATTCAGAAACTCTTCTAGCAGAAGGGATGGCCAAAAAGAACAATACTTTCCAAGAAAGTAATTTAATGTCCAGAGAATGCATAGGCTCAAACGAAGGATCCTGTAAAGCCTTCAAAACCAAATTAAGACTCCAAGGAGGAGAAAATGATTTAATGACAGGCTTGATACAAACCAAAGCCTGTGCAAAAACAATGAATATCAGGAAGTTTAGCAATTTTTTTGTGGAACAGAACAGAAAGAGCAGAGATTTGTCCTTACAAAGAACTTGCAAACAAACCTTTATCTAAACCATCCTGAAGAAACTGTAAAAATTCTAGGAAATCTAAAAAGAATACTAAGAGAATTTATGAGAAGAGCATTATGAGATGTAAGTCTTCCAAACTCGCTAATAAATCTTTCAAGACACAGATTTATTAGCCTGCAACATAATATTAATTACTGAGTCAGAGAAACCTCTATGACTAAGCACTAAGCGTTCAATTTCCATACCATCAAATTTAATGATTTGAAATCCTGATGGAAAAACGAACCTTGAGATATAAGGTCTGGCCTTAATGGAAGTGGCCAAGGTTGGCAACTGGACATCCGATCCACATTCCAAAACCTGTGCAGCCATGCAGAAGCCACCAGCAGCACAAACGATTGCTCCATGATGATTTTGAAAATCACTCTTGGATGAAGAACTAGAGGCAAAAAAATATAGGCAGGTTGATAACTCCAAGGAAGTGTCAATACATCCATTGCTTCCACCTGAGGATCCCTGGACCAGGATAGGTACCTGAGAAGTTTCTTGTTTAGATGAGATGCCATCAGATCTATTTCTGGAAGCCCCCACATCTGAACAAATTGAAAAAACACATCTGGGTGAAGAGACCACTCTTCCGGATGTAAAGCTTGACGACTGAGATAATCCGCTTCCCAATTGTCTATACCTGGGATATGGACTGCAGAAATTAGACAGGAGCTGGATTCTGCCCAAGAAAGTATACAAGATACTTCTTTCATAACCTGAGGACTATGAGTCCCACCCTGATGATTGACATATGCCACAGTTGTGACATTGTCTGTCTGAAAACCAATAAACGTCTCTCTCTTCAATAGAAGCCAAAACTGAAGAGCTCTGAGAATCGCACGGAGTTCCAAAATATTGGTTGGTAATCTGGCCTCTTGAGATTTCCAAACCCCTTGTGCTGTCAGAAATCCCCCAGACAGCTTCCCAACCTAAAAGACTCGCATCTGTTGTGATCACGGTCCAGGTTGGATGAACCAAAGAGACCCGTAGAACTATACAATGGTGATCTAACCACCAAGACAGAGATAGTTGAATATTGGGATTCAAGGATATTAAATGTGATATCCTAGAATAATTCCTGCACCATTAATTCAGTATTAAAAACTGGAGAGGTCTCATATGAAAAACGAGCAAAGGGAATCGAGTCCGATGCTGCAGTCATGAGACCTAAAACTTCCATGCATATAGCTACTGAAGGAAATAAAAGAAACTGAAGGTTACAACAAACTGAACCCAATATAAATTGTCTCTGTGTCAATGTCTTTATTTCTAACAGACAAATCTATCTGGAAACCTAAAAAAGGGGACCCTTGTCTGAGGAATCAAGGAACTTTTTGGTAAAAAGAACCTCCAACCATGTCTTTGAAGAAACAACAGAAGTTGAATCATATGAGATTCTGCAGAACGAAAAGACTGAGCAAGTACCAAGATATCGTCCAAATAAGGAAACATTGAGAACCTTTGAAAAGATTCCTAGAGCTGTCGCTAGGCCAGAAAGGAAGAGCAACAAATTGGTAATGATTGTCCAAAAAAAGAGAATTTCAGAAAATGAAAATAATCTGAATGAAACAGAATATGAAGATATGCCTCCTGTAAGTCTATTGTGAGCAAATAATGACCTTGCTGAACAAAAGGCAGAATAGACCTTAAAATCACCATTCTGAAAGATGATACACTTACATGACAATTCAAAAGATTTTCTTTCTTTGAGACAATAAATAGTTCTGAATAAAACCCCAGACCCCGTTCCTGAAACGGAACTGGTATGAATACCCCAGATAACGCCAGGTCTGAAACACACTTCAGGAAAGTCTGAGCCTTTACTGGGATTGCTGGAATATGTGAGAGAGAAAAAGACTTCTCACAGGCGGTCTTACTCTGAATCCTATTCTGTATCCAATCTAAGGAGTTTGGACCGAATTGAACCAAACAACTTTAGAAAAATCTTAACCTGCCGCCTACCAGCTAAGCTGGAATAAATGCTGCACCTTCATGCAAATTTGGGGGCTGGCTTTGATCTCTTAAATGGCTTGAATTCATTCCATTTTGAAGAAAGCTTCCAATTAGAAACACATTACTTGGGGAAGAATTAGGTTTCTGTTCCTTATTAAGAACAAAAATGGAAATAAAGCTTAAGATGTACCCTTAGAACTTAATCTTGAGGCAAAAAAAAAACTCCCTTCCCCACAGTAACAGTTAAAAGTATTGAAACCAACTGTGAACCAAATAATGTATTACCTTGGAAGGAAAGAAAATAGAAATCTGGATTTAGAAATCAAATCAGCATTCCAAGATTTTGGCCACAAAGTTCCTCTAGCTAAAATAGCTAAATACATAGATTTAACCTCAATTTTGATAATATCAAAACATTGCATCACAAATGAAATTATTAGCATGTTGAATCAAGTTAACAATGCTAAACAAATCATAATCCGAAGAAGAAATTGCAGGCCTAAGAAAAGGACCTGAAAATAAATTAATTTTCCTTAGATAAGATACAAGTTTCCGATCTGAAGGATCTTTAAAATAAATACTATTTTCCATAGAAATAGTAGTAGGTTTAGCAAGAGTAGTGATAGCCCCATTAACTTTGGGGATCTTTTCCCAAAACTCCAAACTGCTGGCAAAGGATACAATTTTTCTTTTTTTTTTTTTCTTTTTTTTTAAAAAGAAGTACCAGGCCTATTCCATTCCCTAGTATTAGGAACTGGAAAAAAACCTCTGAAGTAACCACAGGAGGTTAATAAACAGAATTTAAATGATAGCCAGCCTTAAAAAGGACTAGACTCCTTAATATCCAATAAAATCAACACTTTTTCAACAAAGAACGAATGTACTCCATTTAAAAATAAAAAAGTAGATTTGTTAGTGTCAATATCTGATGAAGGATATTCTGAATCAGATAAATCTTAATCAGAGAAGGATAATTCAGTATGTTGTCGGTCATTTGAAAATTCATCAACTAAAATGAGAAGTTTAAAAAAGACCTTTACATTTTATTAGAAGGCGGGATGGCAGACAAAGCCTTCTGAATAGAATCAGAAAAATATTCTTATAAACTCCCAGGTATATCTAGTACATTAGATGTTAAAAGAATAGCAACAGACAATGCATTAATACTGATGGACATTTTCTCTGCATGAAAAGTTTATCATGATAACTTACTACAAACCATAGCTAAAGATAAAAATTGATAACATTAAAATAAATGAACTTAGCTTTGGTAGGACTGATATCAGTCAGCAGGAATCCAACAGTGTTTTCTGATACAGGAACAGTTTTGAGATATCTTGCAAATGTAAGAGAAAAAAAACAACATAAAAAGCAAAATATCAATTTCCTTATATGACAGTTTCAGGAATGGGAAAGAAATGCAAAACAAAATAAGCCTATGGAAACCAGAAGCAAAAATAAATGAAGACTTAAATAATGTCAAAAGTCTGACGCCAAGTATTACGCCCACAACTGACAAAATATTTTTGGCGCCAAAAACCTCTGCAACAAACACGAGCGTCATAGATGACGCAACTACGTGATTCTCGGCGCCAACTAAGGCACCGGAAATGACGAAAATACGTCAACAAACGTAACTCTCGCACCAAAAAAGTCTCGCGCCAAGAATGACGCAATAAATTATAGCATTTTGCGCACCCATGAGCCTAACATCCCGCAATTTAGAAAAGAAAGTCAATTTGAAATCTTCAGGAAAGAATATTTTTTTTTTTTATGTGCATTTCCCGAAATGAAACTGACAGTCTGCAAAAAGGAAATATACTGATAAACCTGATATAAAGTGCCAAACTATAGCTGAAAGTGTCTTAATAAAGGAAAACATACTTACCAAAAGACACTCATCTACATAAAGTAGATAGCCAAACCAGTACTGAAACGAGAATCAGCAGAGGTATTGGTATATAAGAGTATATCATCGATCTGAAAAGGGAGGTAGGAGATGAATCTCTACGACCGATAACAGAGAACCTATGAAATAGATCCCCGTTAGGATGACCATTGCATTCAATAGGTAATACTCCCTTCACATCCCTCTGTCATTCACTGCACTCTGAGAGGAACCGGGCTTCAGCATGCTGAGAAGTGCATATCTGTAAGGATTACACTCACCTTTTGCCTTGATTACTGTACCTTTAAGGAGATCACCTTCTTACCTATAAAAAGGACTTCCTCTCAGCAGCTCATTGCTGGTTAGTTGAAGCCTACACCGGAACTTCAACACAGACAGCCTAAGTGGTTTTCACTTCACCTTGTGATCTCTCTTGAATTCTCTCTCACAGATTGCTAAACTAATCTCTAAACTTACTCCTAACCAGGTTAGTTGCACGGAGCCTTACTTCCACCTCTTGGCATTCTGTTACCTTGTTCAGACAGCCGGATCCTCACAGCAGCCTAATTACGTCATCAGCTACGGACGGATAGCTGCTGGCTGTGTCTCTCTCATCACAGCTTGCCGGGTAAAGTGCGGAACGCTTCCTTTTGCTTGCCGCTACATTTGGATATCTCTCTGTGAGTAAATTTCCTCCTGATCTGAGCTACACACATCCTCATTGGAACAGAGGTAGGACTTGAACTTATTTCTGATCATTATCATGCCTTAACCTTTCTGCTGATATTGTTAACATTGATACCAGTGGTTTTGCATATGGCTATATTAAGTCACACATGTTACTAGGGAAATCCTCACTAAAGGTAAATACTGTGACACATTACTAATTTTTGTGGTGAACTTCTTCCAAATAATAAATATTCATTGTTGTTGCATATTGGTTAAGATAAAGATATTACATAATTAACCAGCCATAAAGGAATAATAGGATTTGGTAAAAATTGAAAAGGTTATAACCAGACCTGTTAAACAAATTTCTAAAATGGATCTCAATACCATGACTGAACATATGAAAACTTTGTCAGACAGGGTAGAGTTGCTTGCAAACTCGTTTCATGAATTACAGGTTGAGAATCAGGCTTTGAAAGCCTGTCTCAGAGAAAGCCTTTCTGCTAAATCAAACCAAAACGAGCACCTCCCTGAACCTGCTGTATCCACACCAGAGAAATTTTCTGGAAATCGCTCTCAGTTCAGAGAGTTCAGAAATTCATGCATGTTGTTGTTTGAACTAAAACCTAGGACATATGCTTCTGAGAGAACGAGAGTTCTAACTGTGATATCCTATTTAAGGGGAGAGCCCAGGGCATGGGCAGACACCTTTTTTGAAAAACAGGATTCTATTCTGGGATCATTGGACGCTTTCTTTACTGAAATGTTCACCCTCTATGATGATCCCTATAAGCTAATCTCTGCCAAAAATAATCTCAGAGCATTGAAGCAACAGAAACATGCCGTAGAAACCTATATAACACAGTTTAAAATTTATGCCACAGACTCCATGTGGAATGATATCTCACTTAAGAATCAGTTTCGCCTAGGATTAAGTGAGGAACTTAAAGATGAGCTATCACGAATTGGGATTCCGGATACTTTAGAGGAACTCTATACGGTATCCATTTCCATTGACAGACGTCTGAGGGAGAGACGATCTGAAAGAATGAGTCTCACAAAAAGAACACCAGTTACATCTCCTTCTCCTGGAAAGGATCTCCCTCAACCTATGGAAATAGGTTTCATCAAAGGACCTTTATCCCCACAGGAGAAAACTAGAAGGAAGACACTACATCTTTGCCTATACTGTGCATCTCCAAAGCATGAGGTAAAAGAATGCCCCCTACTGGCGAAACAGAAATTAGGTAAGATTGCTGTTCCTATGAACAGTTTTTTCTCCAAAACTGCACCCACTACATATCTAACTTTGTCCATTTCTCTGCAGTGGGAACATTACAAGATCAGGACTACAGCCATAATTGACACAGGTTCCTGTGGGAACTTCATTGACGTGAATTTTGTGAAAATAAATAAAATTCCTTTGCTCACTAAACAAATACCAGTCTCTGTGAAGGTTATTGATGGTAATTTGTTACCAAGTGGTCCACTCACACATCAAACCATTCCCCTTCAGTTACACACCGAAAAAAATCATACTGAACAGATAACGCTAGATGTTATATCCTCTCCTATGTTCAAAGTTATCCTAGGCATTAAATGGTTGAGTCTACACAAACCACACATAGATTGGTCAACCCTTAGCATCACATTCCCAGAACATCAGAAAGTTGACCTTACAAAATGTAATGCAATTTGTTTTTCTGATTCTGATTCTGACAGTATTTTACCCCCTCAATATCATGAGTTCACTGATGTGTTTGACAAAAAAGAAGCAGAATCCTTACCACCCCACAGGGCCTACGATTGCCCCATAGATCTGCTTCCTGGGGTTACTATACCTTTTGGACACCTTTATCCCCTGTCCAAACCTGAATTGGAACATTTGAAGAATTATATAGACGAGAACCTTAAGAAAGGTTTTATAAGACCCAGCACTTCACCAGCTGGTGCGGGTATGTTTTTCGTCACTAATAAGGACGGTTCTCTTAGACCTATAATAGACTATAGAGAATTAAATAAACGCACAAGAAAAAATTGGTACCCACTCCCTTTAATTCCTGAGCTGATAGAAAGATTGTGTGGTGCCTCGATATTCACCAAATTGGATCTCAGGGGCGCCTATAATCTTATCAGAATGAGATCTGGGGACGAATGGCTTACAGCATTTAGGGCCAGATACGGTCTCTATGAGTATACTGTAATGCCATTCGGCCTTTGTAATGCCCCACCAACATTTCAGTGTTTTATCAATGATCTTTTCAGGGACATTTTGGACGTGTATATAGTTGTCTATCTGGATGACATTTTAATTTACTCACAAGACCTTGATCAGCATAGAATTCATGTCAAAGAAGTTCTAACTAGATTAAGAAAGAATAGCCTATATGCTAAGCTTGAAAAATGTATTTTTGAGACTCAAGACATCACTTTCCTTGGGTACCATATTACTGTGCAGGGAATTTCAATGGATAACAAAAAAGTACAAGCTGTACTGGATTGGCCGAACCCTACTTCAAGGAAGGAAGTTCAACGCTTCCTAGGCTTCTCTAACTTTTATAGGAAGTTCATTCCAGGGTTTGCTGCTATATCTAAACCCCTCACAGAACTCACTAAAATCCACAGTCCTTTTCTTTGGACCCCTCAAGCTCAGGAAGCTTTCGATCACTTAAAACAAAGGTTTTCAACAACACCCATTCTAAGCTTCCCTGATATGAACCACCAGTTCGTGTTAGAGGTTGACGCTTCTGATTACGCTATAGGCGCGATTCTTTCCCAACGACCTTCCTTCAAGGATCCATTGCATCCAGTTGCTTATTTCTCCAGAATACTTCAACCTGCTGAATTGAACTACCCTGTCGGGGAGAAGGAGTTGCTGGCAATTAAAAGTTCATTTGATCATTGGAGGCATCTATTGGAGGGTGCTGTTCACCCTATTATTATTTTTACAGACCACAAAAACCTGCAATATCTTCAATCCAATAAAACTCTCTCTTCCAGACAACTCAGATGGAGCCTTTATTTCTCAAGGTTCCACTACATCATCACTTATAGGCCTGGAGAAAAGAATGGAAAGGCAGATGCCCTCTCAAGACAACACTCAAAGTTCATACCTGACAATAATCCCACCACTGTAATTCCACAAGAATGTTTCCTAGGAATGTTAGTGGACATCATACTGCAGTTAAAAGAAGCTCAGAGATCCGACAGAAACATGCCTTTAGAAAATCTTACTATGCACACTGATGGCTTGTACTACAAAAGCGGAAAACTGTATGTGCCCACTACATTTCGTCAAAGGATTTTGAAGAATGTTCACGAATCACCTTTAGCCGGTCATATGGGCACAACAAAGACTACTGAACTTATCCTTCGTTCGTACTGGTGGCCAGGAATTAGAAAATCTGTATTGACATTCTTAACAGAGTGCATTGTTTGTGCGACCTCAAAACATTCGAAACAACGACCTGTTGGGTTATTGCAACCTCTTCAAGTACCCAACAGACCGTGGGATAAAATCTCGATGGATTTTATTGTAGAGTTACCAAGATCTAACGGATTCAATACCATATTTGTTGTCACAGACCTTTTTTCTAAAATGGCCCATTTTATCCCTACTACTGTTCTTCCTACTTCCAAACATACTTCTGAACTTTTCATAAAAGAAATCATTCGTTGCATGGGATACCAAAATCTGTGGTTAGCGACCGTGGGACGCAGTTCACATCCAGGTTTTGGAAACACCTCTGCAATGCTCTGCATATAGAACAATGCCTCACGACTTCGTTTCATCCCCAATCGAATGGGCAGACTGAGCAGAAAAACCAGGAGGTGGAACAGTATTTGAGATGTTATTGCTCTCAGGAACAGGATACCTGGGCAACTTTCTTACCTTTGGCTGAGTTCGCTCACAACAATCATGTGAATGCGTCCACTGGATTTAGTCCTTTCTTCATCAACTATGGTTTGCATCCTCGTTGCGATCTTCTGCCTAAGATTGATTCACCTTGCCCTCAGGTAAATGACACAGTGAACGACATCTTGCGGATCTTTTCCTCTGTGCGGACTCATATTCAAGAAGCCCAAGCTTCCCAGAGCAGATACTACAACTTACCTCATAGAAATAATCCACCTTATACTGTCGGGCAACGGGTTTGGTTGTCAACTAAGAATCTGAAATTGCACTATTCCTGCAAGAAGTTGGGACGTACTTTTACTGGAAGAAAAGGAAAGTGTGGAGTGATATGTAGATAGGACTCAACTAGCTTCCCCAAATCTGATATGCTCCCAATATCAGATGTATAGAATACAGTCTTGATAAAGGCGCAAGTTACGGCGCTGAAACGCGTAGAAAACCTGACATCGAGTGTGGAAAGATTGGCTCCAGTACAAGAAACACTCCCCCCACGATCCGGTTGCCTGATTGGTCCTCCGTGTACAACGTCAACGTCACACGCACATCAGGGTAGGAAGTAGTTGCGGAGGAAATTCAATGCAAAGCCGCTTGGAGAACTCGACCTACTTACAAAAAGCACTCTTCCCAGAACCCAAGGTAATACAAAGAAAACACGGAGGTAAGGAATATCAGAGGTCCGGTTAGGGGGAGAATAAACTGCAAAATTAACAACAGCACAGTACTACATTTGGATTTTAACTGTTTTAAAATTGGTTGTGGCCACAACTTAAGAAAACCATAAGGATTACAAATCCGAACTTCCACCATAAGGATTAAAAATCCGAACTTTTAGCATTGTTTTACGATAAAGATGTACCCCCACATGCTCTAAACAGATTCATTGTATGGTATAACCATAAAATACGATTGAAACGATCTTATACTGTTTTTTATCTTAGTAAAGTTTTTTAAATTTATCACGATTTGTTTGTTTATTCATCTAGAAGTTAAGTCATTTTTTTCATCACGATTTGTTTGTTTATTCATTTAAATTCATCACGTTTTAAATTCATCACGTCTCAAATTCATAACGATTTGTTAGTCTATCCATTTTGAAGCACAATTTGTGTATCAATTTATTTAGAGGCACATCAATTTATTTAAAGGTACAGTGATAATACACCGAGCATACACATTTTGAATAAATAGAAGGATTTTATAAAATTGTCCTTGAAGAATTTTAAGAATCAACGTTTTGTTTTTGTTTGTTTATTTGTTCACATTTTTTGGAGAGACACTATATAACACCAGAACCACACAAAAATTTATGATTCAAAGTAATTATATTTATTCAAAGAAATTATATTTGGTAAATCCATACATTCTATCACAGTGTATACACACTTCAAATCATAGTTTATACTCACAGCTCTTTTAGAGCGCTCCCCACACCCATCACTACTTGCACGTACTTTTACTGGACCTTATGCCATCAAGGCCATCCATAATCCAGTTACTGTAACTTTGGATCTTCCCCCGATTTTGAGGGTACACCCCACCTTCCACGTCTCGTTGATCAAACCCTGTAACTCGGATGTTACCACTCCTGTTCCACTACCTCCCAAGCTGGGGTTGGGCTCCCTGGAGGAGTTCCAGGTTCATAGCATACTTGATTCCCGTCATCTTCGTGGTCAACTGTATTATCTTGTCCATTGGATGGGTTACGGGCATGACGATGACTCTTGGGAGCCTGCCTCTAATCTCTCGGCCCCTCGTCTAGTCTCGCTTTTCCATAGGCGGCACCCTGACAGACCTCGTCCGTGAAACCTCGCTGTGGTTTCCTTGATGGGGGGCCTATGTAAGGATTATACTCACCTTTTGCCTTGCTTACTGTACCTTTAAGGAGATCACCTTCTTACCTATAAAAAGGACTTCCTCTCAGCAGCTCATTGCTGGTTAATTGAAGCCTACACCGGAACTTCAACACAGACAGCCTAAGTGGTTTTCACTTCACCTTGTGATCTCTCTTGAATTCTCTCTCACAGATTGCTAAACTAATTGCACAGAGCCTTACTTCCACCTCTTGGCATTCCGTTACCTTGTTCAGACAGCCGGATCCTCACAGCAGCCTAATTACGTCATCAGCTACGGACGGATAGCTGCTGGCTGTGTCTCTCTCATCGCAGCTTGCCGGGTAAAGTCCGGAACGCTTCCTTTTGCTTGCAGCTACATTTGGATATCTCTCTGTGAGTAAATTTCCTCCTGATCTGAGCTACACACATCCTCATTGGAACAGAGGTAGGACTTGAACTTATTTCTGATCATTTTTATGCCTTAACCTTTCTGCTGATATTGTTAACATTGATACCAGTGGTTTTGCATATGGCTATATTAAGTCACACATGTTACTAGGGAAATCCTCACTAAAGGTAACTACTGTGACACATTACTAATTTTTGTGGTGAACTTCTTCCAAATAATAAATATTCATTGTTGTTGCATATTGGTTAAGATAAAGATATTACAATATCAATGTAGAAATCTAGCACAAACTTACTTCACCATCTCCATAGGAGGCAAAGTTTGTAAAACTGAATTGTGGGTGTGGTGGGGGGTGTATTTATGGGCATTTTGAGGTTTGGGAAACTTTGCCCCTCCTGGTAGGAATGTATATCCCGTACGTCACTAGCTCATGGACTGTTGCCAATTACATGAAAGAAATAATAATACAATGATATTGAGTCTTAATTGGATCCTTGTAATAAAATGTGTCCTTAGACGTTAATTCCCAATTATGAAAATTTTATATAGTGGCTGTATTTGTATCCAATTGAGAATGCTGTATAGTTTTTCAGCGTTATATAATGTTGCAGCAATGCATCAAATCTCAGCAGGGTAAACAGTGTGTCATATTTCCCTGGATAATATGAAGCTACAAATGGTTAGTCATATACATAAATGACTTCTTTAAAGTTCATGCAATTATAGCACACCGTATAGAAAACTGCTCTGCAGATTGAACACCAGACACCACACTAAAGCCAAATTCAGCAGGATAAACAGTATGTCATATTTTCCTGATAATAAGAAACATACAAATCTTTCATCATGTAAATTACCTCTTTAAAAATGTATGCTGTATAGTATGCCTTGTGGAAACTGCTCTGCAGATTATAAACTGAGCAAGGATTGGAACAAACACTCGCCTTCTGGAGACAATTTGGAGTAATCTTACTCACCCCTCTTCCTCCAGTGTAACGGCTTCTGTATTCAAGTTCCGGTCGGTATTGAAACATCAGTGAGGATGGCAGACTCAATCAGATGGTTCTTTGCAACAAAATAACCCGATCTTAGCATGTAACACGCACGGGATACTAGGTACCAAGTGATGAAAAAAGGCAAAATTTGCAGGACAACAGCTTAACTTCAACGCGTTTCACCCAGGGTATTGGGCTTTCTCAAGATAGCAGCTGTTCCTGGAAGCCAAGTTTAAAAACCTGCTGCTTATTTTCCATTGGTTGATGGTTTGTGTGTTTAATTGATTTTTAAGGTGGATTTTGAATGTTCTTTAAGGTGGTGTCAAAAGTCTTCTAATTCTTTAGGATTCATGATACTTAGTTAAAAGCTCCTTAAGGTGGTATAAAAGAATTTGGCAAAAATATATTTTAAGGTGGTATAGAAAATATTTGGAAACTTGTATTTTACCAAAAAAAAAATTTTCTTGTAATTAAACATTTCAGCAAGATAATTTACTAAATGTCTTTTATTTTTGACAGCCTTTTATACCTTATCTATTGAATTGTATCTAACAATCATTCACAATGTATTATCTGTTAAATTAATCCATTGCTTGCATATATGCAAACAGAAAATAAAAAATGGTTGGATTTTTTAAATTTTACAATAAAATTACCTCAAAATAAGGAAATATTTTTATTTTTGTATATATAAACTAATTACACATATTTGATAGATGAAAAAAGGATATGTTTGGATAAACTAAACTCCCAAGAAGGGTGACAAGTCCAGTTCTGAGTTTAACCCTTTAGGAAAAAGGGTATCAAGTTTATATATCATTTCTGATTCTTTCCTCAAACGCTTAGTTTCAAAATTGCCTCCTCTCCAGTTTCCTTTTACTTTGCATATACCCCAAAATTGGAAGTGTTTAATATTATTGTTATGTGCTTCTCTAAAGTGTTTATACAGATGTGTATCAAGGTTGCTTTTTCAATATTGCAGAGGTGTTCTCTGATTCTATCTCTCAAGATTCTGGTGGTTTCACCAATGTAAAATAGATAACACAAACATTTTATTATATATATGACCCCTTTTTGGGAACATCTGATCATATCTTTGATATTAAAAGTATCTTCAGTTCTTGGTAAAATGATGGTTTTACTTTTTGTACTGTATCTACAGGCTCTGCATGTGTGGCATGGAAAGAAACCACTTATATTCTTCCCTTTCAGGTCCCTCTCAACTAAACCTGTATTGTCTCTTTTAAGTTCACTAGGAGCCAGTATCTGTTAAAGGTTTCTGGCCTTTCAGAATATCATCTTAGGTTTATGTGACAGGGCATCATCTATTAATGAGTCTTTCTTTAATATATGCCAATGTTTATTTATTATTTTCATAATGGCTAGATGGTTCTCACTGTAGTCTGTTATAAAGGCTTTATTATACTCACTATTCGCTTGCAAATTTAGGGGTTCAGTTTTCTTATAATTCAACAAAGTACTTCTTTCTGTCTCATGTGCTCTATTTATGGCCCCTTGTATTTCTTGATCTGTATATCCTCTCGTGTTAAACCTTCTCTGTAGAATGTTTACTTGGGTTTCAAAGTCTATTTGTCTCAAGCTTTTTTTTTTAATTCTTAGAAATTGTCCAGTCGGTATGTTGTCCTTCCATCTTTTGAGATGGCAACTTTTTTTGTGGACATAGTTGTTACAATCAACTTTTTTTAAAAAAAGTTTTAGTAGCAAATTTATCATTATCTATGAATATCTCCAAATCTAAAAATTATATTGATTCTTTGCTGTATTCGTAAGTGAAGTTTAACCCTTTATCATTAGAATTCATGCTTTGAAAGAACTTTCTGAGATTGTCTTCTGAACCTCTCCATATAATTAAAATATAATCAATGTACCTTTTAAAGAGCATGAGATCCGCACCATGCTCATGTGCATTAAGGAAATTATCTTCCCAGTCTCCCATGAAAATATTCGCATAGCTTGGTGCGAATCTCGTGCCCATTGCGGTACCTTCTACTTGTAAATAATATTTCTTATTAAACTCAAAATAATTGTTATGTAGTATAAATGTAATACTTTTTAGAAGGAACCCACACAACTCTGGACTTTCTTCTTTGTCTTTGCGTAAGAAATTTTCCACTGCTTGTAGTCCTTAAGTATGGTCTATCACTGTATATAGTGAAGTGACACACATGTTGCTATAATACGATTATCTTCCCATTTTACATTTTCTACTAGCTGTAGTACATGTGTGGAGTCCCTAAGAAATGTTCCTAATTTCTTGATATATTTTTGTAGGTGTATATCTACATATTTGGATAGGTTACAGGTAATGGACCCAATTCCGGAGATAATAGGTCTCCCCGGGGGGTTTGTGAGGCTTTTATGCACCTTGGGGAGAAAATAAAAAATAGGAATTCTCGGAAACTCTGGGTATAGAAACTTAAATTCACTTTCATTAAGGATGTCTAGGTCTTTACCTTCTTGAAGAATAACTTTTCTAAATTTATTTGTTGGGTTTAAGTCGAGTACTTTGTAAGTTTTGGGATCATTTCGAATTCTATTTGCTTCTTTAATGTAATTGACCTTGTCCATAATCACCACCCCTTCTCCTTTATCCGCCGGTTTAATTATGACTTGTTTGTTTATTTGTAAGGAATCAAGAATATCTCTGTCTTTTTTATTTAAATTGAAATTAGGTCTATGTTTTTTATCATCATAGTCTTTTAGATCTTTCAAAACCATTTTTTCGAAGGTTTCAAGGTTACATCCTTAAGCATGAATTGGGTAGAATTTGGAGTTTTGTCTTAGATTAGTATGAGCATTTGTATTATTTAGTCCTCTGTCTACTTTTGCAAAATTGGAAAAGTTGATTTGTCTTTCAATAGGATTTTTATGAAAAATCTCGAGTGTAAGTTTTCTTACAAACTGCTTAACGTGTATGTGTGCATCAAATTTATTTAGAACCTTTGTTGGAGCAAAGGACATGCCCAAGGACAGGACACATATTTCGTCTTTATTTAATTCAGCATTGCTTAAATTAAAGATCCCACTGGAGTCCCCTACTATCTCACTCTTTTGGCCCCACCTTCTATTATTTCCTCCTCTTTGTCCTCTAGTTGTCTTTTCTTTAGATTTAGTGGGGTATAGAATTTTTCTCTCCTTTCTTGTATTACTAGGTTTTTGGAACTGCCCTCCCTCAGAGGGCTGATCTCTAAAAAATTCTATTCTGTTTGGTTTGAATGATATGTCTCATGTTTATCTCTTTCATTAGAATGTGCATATCTATTATTAGTTTCCACTTTCCAACTATCTTCTCTTTGCCTATAAGGCTGATTTGAGAATTGTCTTTCATTTTGATAAGAGTTATAATTTGAGTTATAATTCCTATTTTTATAAAAAGGATTTGAGTTGAATTGTCTATTAGTGTTATAGTGTCTATCTGTATATTGGTATGGAGGTCTAGAATATGGTTGATATGGTTGATTTCGTCTATAGGGGGATCTATAATTTTGTTGTTGTGTTGTATGTTCTGAATAGGGTCTCCATTGGGAGTTCATATGATAGGGTCTATTGTGAGTGTTATCTCCTTTATATTGGCCTTCTCCACTAAGAGTTTCTTTCTGTGATTTTTTTAAGAATTTCTATGAGGCTACATGAAGCTTCCTTTAGAACTGTATCCCATTCCTTCTGATATGTGGGATTTAAGTGAAAGTGCATGCATTTTTAAATTTTAAACCTCTAGGTATCAAATTTAAATCAGTATATTTGTTAACTAATTTGTTAACTAATTGGTTCAGATCCATACTGTGTTGATTTTTGTGCCCTTCAGTGATATTAGTGTTGCTTAATTCTAACATAAGGTTATCTCTAAATGAAAAAAGTTCAGAATCCATGGTGATTATATTTACTTAAAATTAGTGTCAAAACTTTGAAATAAAATTGTTTATAGAAAGATCTCAAAAACAAAATGTGTGATCCTTAGATGTTCAAAAAAATATTCAAATACAAAATCTTCAAATAAGGAGCTTTATTAAATATCTAAAATGTGTATCGAAAATGTTGTATCAAAAGTTGTTTATCAGTTGTGTAATCAAAAAAAGAATATAAATGTGTGGCTCGCTGCTGTGCTTAAAGGGAATGGCTTACAGATACAAACAGACTAAGAACTGCGCTGAGCCTAAAGTGACACCTTTGTCGCTCCCAGACCACCTCCCTCAAAGTGGATACAGAATAGGAAAAAATGCAATGGCTACAGAGGATAGCGCTAGATAACTTAATGTAACAGACACACTAATTCAGGACTATTAGTCAAGTATTTGTAACGCAATAAAAAAATGTCAAATGTCAATGTAAGGTGGTATAAAAGAATTTTGCAAAAATTTCTTTTAAGGTGGTTCAGAAAATATTTGGAGAATTGTATTTTACCAAAAAAAAATTTTTTTTATTGTAATGAAGCATTACTAAATGTCTTTTAATTTTTCGACAGCAATAAAAAATGTCAAATGTCAATGTAAAAAAATTGACATTTTTTTATTGCGTTACAAATACTTGACTAATAGTCCTGAATAAGTGTTGTCTGTTACATCAAGCTATCTAGCGCCATCCTCTGTAGCCATTGCATTTTTTCATATTCTGTATCCACTTTGAGGGAGGTGGTCTGGGAGCGGCAAAGGTGTAACTTTGGGCTCAGCGCAGTTCTTAGTCTGTTTGTATCTGTAAGCCCTTCCCTTGTCTTTAAGCACAGCAGCGGGCCACACATTTATATTCTTTTTTTTATTACACATTTTTGAAAAACAACTTTTGATACAACATTTTCGATACACATTTTAGATATTTAATAAAGCTCCTTATTTGAAGATTTTGTATTTGAATATTTTTTTGAACATCTAAGGATCTCATATTTTGCTTTTGAGATCTTTCTATAAACAATTTTATTTCAAAGTTTTGACACTAATTTTAAGTAAATATAATCACCATGGATTCTGAACTTTTTTCATTTAGAGATAACCTTATGTTAGAATTAAGCAACACTAATATCACTGAAGGGCACAAAAATCAACACAGTATGGATCTGAACCAATTAGTTAACGAATTAGATAAACTTATGGTGAGGGAAATTAAACAAAAAATGGAATTAACTTTTTTAGACAAACATACTGATTTAAATTTGATACCTAGAGGTTTAACATTTAAAAAAGTCTACTGGGCGACGTTTTGGCTCCAGTTTGCTGAGATTGCACCTGCAGGTGCCCACCATCTTGTAAGTGCAAGCAATTGGTATTATTTTCCCCTTGTCTTGATGATATTGGGCCATGTCGTGTTGCTTTTTCCTTTATCCATAGGCACATATACATTGGAGTGTCAGAGGATTCCTGACTGTCTCTGCGCTTTGGATACAGTGTGCTGAACCACTGAGAAGTGTCAGTCTGCTCTACTAGCACCAGTGGGGTGCTTTATGTTTGTGAGTATTCACATTCTCATATTGCTGCTCATTTTACCTGTACTGGCGATATTAGGCCATGGTGGCGCCTCTGTTTTTTATTCTTTTTTAGATTCCATACTACAGCCTCAAACATCTGGGAATTGCCATTACCCTGGACTCATAGACTTTCACATTACCATTATTTGTTTTTGAATTGGTTTTAATATTTTTTCCAATCTATGTTTATATTCTAGTAATATATATATATATATTCTCATATATATATATATATATATATATATATATATATATATATATATATATATATATACAGGGAGTGCAGAATTATTAGGAAAGTTGTATTTTTGAGGATTAATTTTATTATTGAACAACAACCATGTTCTCAATGAACCCAAAAAACTCATTAATATCAAAGCTGAATAGTTTTGGAAGTAGTTTTTAGTTTGTTTTTAGTTATAGCTATTTTAGGGGGATATCTGTGTGTGCAGGTGACTATTACTGTGCATAATTATTAGGCAACTTAACAAAAAACAAATATATACCTATTTCAATTATTTATTTTTACCAGTGAAACCAATATAACATCTCAACATTCACAAATATACATTTCTGACATTCAAAAACAAAACAAAAACAAATCAGTGACCAATATAGCCACCTTTCTTTGCAAGGACACTCAAAAGCCTGCCATCCATGGATTCTGTCAGTGTTTTGATCTGTTCACCATCAACATTGCGTGCAGCAGCAACCACAGCCTCCCAGACACTGTTCAGAGAGGTGTACTGTTTTCCCTCCTTGTAAATCTCACATTTGATGATGGACCACAGGTTCTCAATGGGGTTCAGATCAGGTGAACAAGGAGGCCATGTCATTAGATTTTCTTCTTTTATACCCTTTCTTGCCAGCCACGCTGTGGAGTACTTGGACGCGTGTGATGGAGCATTGTCCTGCATGAAAATCATGTTTTTCTTGAAGGATGCAGACTTCTTCCTGTACCACTGCTTGAAGAAGGTGTCTTCCAGAAACTGGCAGTAGGACTGGGAGTTGAGCTTGACTCCATCCTTAACCCGAAAAGGCCCCACAAGCTCATCTTTGATGATACCAGCCTAAACCAGTACTCCACCTCCACCTTGCTGGCGTCTGAGTCGGACTGGAGCTCTCTGCCCTTTACCAATCCAGCCACGGGCCCATCCATCTGGCCCATCAAGACTCACTCTCATTTCATCAGTCCATAAAACCTTAGAAAAATCAGTCTTGAGATATTTCTTGGCCCAGTCTTGAAGTTTCAGCTTGTGTGTCTTGTTCAGTGGTGGTCGTCTTTCAGCCTTTCTTACCTTGGCCATGTCTCTGAGTATTGCACACCTTGTGCTTTTGGGCACTCCAGTGATGTTGCAGCTCTGAAATATGGCCAAACTGGTGGCAAGTGGCATCTTGGCAGCTGCACGCTTGACTTTTCTCAGTTCATGGGCAGTTATTTTGCCCCTTGGTTTTTCCACACGCTTCTTGCGACCCTGTTGACTATTTTGAATGAAACGCTTGATTGTTCGATGATCACGCTTCAGAAGCTTTGCAATTTTAAGAGTGCGGCATCCCTCTGCAAGATATCTCACTATTTTTTACTTTTCTGAGCCTGTCAAGTCCTTCTTTTGACCCATTTTGCCAAAGGAAAGGAAGTTGCCTAATAATTATGCACACCTGATATAGGGTGTTGATGTCATTAGACCACACCCCTTCTCATTACAGAGATGCACATCACCTAATATGCTTAATTGGTAGTAGGCTTTCGAGCTTATACAGCTTGGAGTAAGACAACATGCATAAAGAGGATGATGTGGTCAAAATACTAATTTGCCTAATAATTCTGCACTCCCTGTAGTTTTTTACTATTATCATTTTCAGCATTGTGGTTACTTACTTATGTCCACATTTTAGATTTTTTTAGGGTTTTATTTATAGTTTTATAATTGTTGCTATTATCATATTTCTAGATTTAGGCCTGTTTTTTTCTGTCGAGACATTACAAGCACTACCATATCACCTATCATATTGGAACTGAGGAAGCGCCCCCTAAGGGCGTGGTGTGTCCACTGAGTACACACCACTCTCTTCATACATACTATAACATTTAAAAAAGCATGCACTTTCACTTTAAATCCCATATATCAGAAGGAATGGGATACAGTTCTAAAGGAAGCTTTATGCAGCCTTATAGAAATTCTTAAAAAATCATGGAAAGAAACTCTTAGCGTAATAAATGAGCAGATCATTGAATACAAACAGAGATTAGAAACCAAAAAAGAAAATCCAGGTTTTAAAGAAAGACGGATCACCCTACTACAAAATTTGACAGATCTGAAACATGAACTTTTAGGCACAAAATAGAGAAAATTGGAAAGAGACAGAAATGAATAACCACTTAGGGAGAACCAAGATAAAATAGAAAATCATATTAACATAGACACTACAGGCCAACAAGAGGACTGGAAAACAGTCAACTATAACCGAGGTAACAATTGAAAAGGATATAGACAACAAGGTCAATATAGGGGAGGTAATCAAGGCTATTATAGAGAAGGCCACACAGAGAAGGCCAATAAAAAGGAGATAACACTCACAATAGACCCTATCATATGAACTCCCAATGGAGACCCTATTTAGAAAATACAACACAACAACAAAATTATAGATCCCCTATCAACAAAATCAACCATATCAACCATATTCTAGACCTCCATACCAATATACAGATAGACACTATAACACTAATAGACAATACAACTCAAATCCATGTGTCCTGTCCTTGGGCAGGGCATGTCCTTTGCTGCAACAAAGTTTCTAAATGAATTTGATACACACATACACGTTAAGCAGTTTGTAAGAAAACTTACACTTAAGAGATTTTTCATAAAAAACCCTATCGAAAGACAAATCAACTTTTCCAATTTTGCAAAAGCAGACAGAGGACTAAATAATATAAATTCTCATACTAATCTAAGACAAAAATCAAAATTCTACCCAATTCATGCTAAAGGATGTAACTTTGAAACATTCGAAAAAATGGTTTTGAAAGATCTAAAAGACTATGATCCTAAAAAACATATATACCTAATTTCAATTTAAATAAAAAGACAGAGATATTCTTGATTCCTTACAAAAAAACAAACAAGTCATAATTAAACCGGCGGATAAAGGAGGAGGGGTGGTGATTATGGACAAGGTCAATTACATTAAAGAAGCAAATAGAATTGTAAATGATCCCAAAACTTACAAAGTACTAGACTTAAACCCAACAAATAAATTATTCTTCAAGTAGGTAAAGACCTAGACATCCTTAATGAAAGTGAATTTAAGTTTCTATACCCAGAGTTTCTGAGAATTCCTATTTTTTATTTTCTCCCCAAGGTGCATAAAAGCCTCACAAACCTCCCTGGGGAGACCTATTATCTCCGGAATTGGGTCCATTACCTGTAACCTATCCAAATATGTAGATATACACCTACAAAACATATGTCAAGAAATTAGGAACATTTCTTAGGGACTCCACACACGTACTACAGCTAGTAGAAAATGTAAAATGGGAAGATAATCGTATTATAGCAACATGTGATATCACTTCGCTATATAAAGTGAGACCATACTAAAGGACTACAATCAGTAGAAAATGTCTTACGCAAAGAAAGAAGTAAGTCCAGAGTTGTGTGGGTTCCTTCTAAAAAGTATAAAATTTATACTACATAACAATTATTTTGAGTTTAATAAGAAATATTATTTACAAGTAGAAGGTACTGCAATGGGCACGAGATTCGCACCAAGCTATGCGAATATTTTCATGGGAGACTGGGAAGATAATTTCCTTAATGCATATGAGCATGGTGCGGATCTCGTGCTCTTTAAAAGGTACATTGATGAAATTTTAATTATATGGAGAGATTCAGAAGACAATCTCAGAAAATTCTTTCAAAGCATGAATTCTAATGATAAGGGGTTAAACTTCACTTACGAATACAGCAAAGAATCAATATCATTTTTAGATTTGGAGATATTCATAGATAATGATAAATTGTAACAACTATGTCCACAAAAAAAGTTGCCATCTCAAAAGATGGAAGGACAACATAACGACTGGACAAGTTCTAAGAATTAAAAAAAAATTGCTTGAGACAACTAGACTTTGAAACCCAAGTAAACATTCTACAGAGAAGGTTTAACACGAAAGGATATACAGATCAAGAAATACAAGGGGCCATAAATAGAGCACATGAGACAGAAAGAAGTACTTTGTTGAATTATAAGAAAACTGAACCCCTAAATTTGCAAGCGAATACTTAGTATAATATAGCCTTTATAACAGACTACAGTGAGAACCATCTAGCCATTAAGAAAATAATAAATAAACATTGGCGTATATTAAAGAAATACTCATTAATAGGTGATGCCCTGTCACATAAACCTAAGATGATATTCAGAAAGGCCAGAAACCTTAAACAGATACTGGCTCCAAGTGAACTTATAAGAGACAATACAGGTTTAGTTGAGAGGGACCTGAAAGGGAAGCATATAAGTGGTTTCTTTTCATGCCACACATGTAGAGCCTGTAGATACAGTACAAAAAGTAAAACCATCGTTGAAGATCATTTTAATATCAAAGATACGATCAGATGTTCCCAAAAAGGAGTCATATAAATAATAAAATGTTTGTGTAATCTATTTTACATTGGTGAAACCACCGGAATCTTGAGAAATATAATCAGAGAACGCCTCTTCAATATAGAAAAAGGCAACCTTGATACACATCTGTATAAACACTTTAGAGAAGCACATAACAATAAATATTAAACACTTCCAATTTTGGGGTATATGCAAAGTAAAATGAAACTGGAGAGGAAGCAATTTTGAAACTAAGCTTTTGAGGAAAGAATCAGAAATTATATATAAACGTGCTACCCTTTTTCCTAAAGGGTTAAACTCAGAACTGGACTTGTCACCCTTCTTGGGAGTTTAGTTTATCCAAACATATCCTTTTTTTTCATCTACCATATATGTGTAATTAGTTTATATATACAAAAATAAAAATATTTCCTCATTTTGAGGTAATTTTATTGTAAAATTGGAAAAAATCCAACCATTTTTTATTTTCTGTTTGCATATATGCAAGCAATGGATTAATTTGACAGATAATACATTGTGATTGTGAATGATTGTTAGATACATTTCAATAGATAAGCTACAAAAGACTGTCAAAAATAAAAGACATTTACGGCTAGATTTGGAGTTTGGCGGTAGATGGGTTGTTAACGCTACGCGTGATTTATGTCTAACGCACGGCATTGTTTGACTCCGGTATTTAGAGTTAAAAAAAACCTTCTATCGATACTCCTAACGTGTGTATTTCACACGCGGAATCCTGCCCGAGTTAGACAGTCTCACATAGAGATCAATGGAAATGCAAACAAACACGCATTTTTCATCTAACACTCGATCTCGCGAGAAATACGCACAGCTCGGTCATATGACGCATGCCACATCATGCACAACAATAACACGCCGCAAATGTCACAACAACAATCACTAAACAAAGCACAGAAGCATTACACATTCACAAGCGGGGGTGAATTTTATTGAAATAAAATACACGGAATACGCATATACTTTAAGATGCGGAAATATGCAAAATAACAACAAGAAAAATAAAAATAATACATACACTAGCAAAATAATCGCATTCAATATCACTATACATTAGGACAAACATACATATACAACACTTCACTAATACCACACCATCGCAAATTAGCATTTAAACATAATACCATTGGACAATGTTATAGAAAACGACCACTATGACATCATCGCATTCTACACATTCCACAAATACTAACTCAAAATGAGCATGCGCAAATTCACACACCTAATACACATTGCACAAATACTAATTGCTAATAAAGCACACATGAACACAATTTACAACGCAAATAGGTACATCATTAAACATTTACACAGGGTATATAAGCACCACACAAGCATGGCTTCTTTGACTGTGTTGCTGGTTGGTCTTTGGAGATTGGAGGTTTAAGATTAGAGAGTTTGTGCATTATTGTGAGTGAGTTAGTGTTAGTGTGAGAGAGTCAGTTGTTAGTGTTATCGTGAGTGAGTGGGAGTTAGTGGTAGTGGGAGAGAGTCAGTTAGTGGGAGCGTGAGTGAGTTAGTGGTAGTGGGAGTTGTTAGTGAGAGTTAGTGGTAGTGTGATAGAGTCAGTTAGTGGGAGTTAGTGAGAGTTAGTGGTAGTGTGAGTTAGTGAGAATTAGTAGTAGTGTGAGTTAGTGAGAATTAGTAGTAGTGTGAGTTAGCGAGCGAGTGCTTTTTCTGTACACTTAACACATTTACACGCAAACACATTCAATACATACATACACTTATCAATAACACTACATACACTCCATACCCCATACCCTCTCATACTACACTCCATACCCCATTCCCTGTACTCCCATTCCCTGTAATCCCATTTACTCTTATCCCATACCCCATCTCATCCCCATCCCCTAGTTACATTTAGTTTACATATCCTCCTTTTAGTCTTCTTCTTCATTTTGTTAATTTAAATATTCCTTACCCTCTTTTATTTATATCCCTTTCACACTTTCAGCACTTTTTTTGGTCTTTTTAGTTCTTTATTTTGACCCCCTTTCATTTGATCACACTCACTTTTGTTTTGCTTAGTTGGGGTTTAGTTTAGGGAAGAGATGGAGGGCAGGCGAGGGAGGGGGAGAGGAACAGGGCAGGAAGGGGAGCAGGAAGGGGGGCAGGAAGCGGGGGTGGAAGCGGTGGGTGGACCCAGCCACTTGGTTCAAGATGAACAAGTGGCTGGGCCCAGTGGCGGACAGAGTAGGGCTTCACAGTCCGGGAAACAGAGGGCATCATCACAGGGGAAGGCCAAGGCGACTAGGGAGGCGAGGTTTTCGATGGAGAAGGAGGCCCTCGTAGAAGCCTATATGGCCAGGTATAGCAGGCTGCAGCATCAGAAGACCACCCCGACTGAGAAGAGGAAGCTCTGGCATGAGATAAGGAATGCAGTCAATGCCGTGGGTGGACGGAATACAGATATGGACTCTATAAAACATTGATACCGGGACTGCAAGATGGATCTCAAGAAAAAGTTAAGCCTGGAGGCCCGACATTCCACAGGAACCGGTGGCGGCCCTACATTGGAAATCGAGTACTGCCGATGGGAGGAAATGTTGCGTCCCAGCATCTCCGAGGTGGATGTAGTCGGTATCGGAGGAATTGATACCGGGAACCTGCCATTCTCATCTGACGGTAAGCTCATTTAAGAATAAATTCACATACGAATGTATTTCAAGGGACACTATACGCAAACCTTTACTTTCATGATTGAGGTAGAGAATACAATTTTCAAAAAAATTCCAATTTACTTATATTACCTAATTTGATTCATTCTTTAGATATACTTTAATGAAGAAATAGCCATGCACACGGTGAACCAATCACAGGAGGCAGCTATATTCAGCTACCAATCAGCATCTCCTAAGCATATTTAGATATGCTTTTCAGCAAAGAATATCCAGAGAATGAAGCTAATTAGATAAGAAAAGTACATTAGAAAGTTGATTATAATTGTATGCTTCGAAATCATGAAAGATAAAACATTGGGTTTCATGTCCCTTTAAGGATCAGATTAATGCTATTACGTTGTTTACACGCATTCACAATTACTTTGCGGTTACATCAGTATCTAGGCTATAGGTTAGGTGTGCATTTAAACAGACTGAAAACAAACGCTAAAACATGCAGATTGAACAGAGATATCACAAACACGGTTTAGAAAATGCGGAAATCGTATTGATTGTTAGATTTCAAAGTGGATTAATGAGGCTGCATTTGTAATTGTATCGTAAGCTAAGTCATTTAAAGCTTGATTTGGAAATATGCTAATATATACATTTCTTTATTTTTCAAATATACAGAGTCTGGGGAGGAGGCAGCACAGCAAATACAGCCTCCTCCTTCTCCCTGGGATGAGAGTGGTGTGGAGGAATTTCCACCTCGGAGGGAAGAGGCCCCCCCGTGACGAAGAGGGCACGGAAGCAGATGAAGAGGCCCCGGAAGCAGAGGAGGAGGCCGCGGAACCAGAGGCCCCTCAAGGACCCACACCCCGCCGTGCACGGGCACCCTGCTGTGCACGGGTACCCCGCCAAGCACAGCAAGAGGAAATAGCGGAGGTGCGGGTTCTACTAGACTACATAGACCAGATGCGTAACTCCCGGATACAAAATATAGAAGGCCGACCAAGAATTCTTGAAGAACAAAACAAAATAATTGAAGGCCAAAACCAAATAATAAACATACTCACTCGAATAGAAGAAGGGCAAAACAGAACCTTTAATCTACACCAAGAGATGTTTAATTTTTTCCAGGAGGCGCATGCTGGTCTGCCTCCTGGTCCGCCTCCTGCTGCTGGGCCTCCTGCTGCTGGGCCTCCTGCTGCTGGGCCATCTTCTCCTGCCGGGCCATCTTCTCCTGCCAGGCCATCTTCTCCTGCCGGGACATCTTCTCCTGCCGGGCCATCTTCTCCTGCCGGCCCATCTTCTCCTGCCGGCCCATCTTCTCCTGCCGGCCCATCTTCTCCTGCCGGGCCATCTCCTCCTGCCGGGCCATCTCCTCCTCCTCACCTTGCTCATCCCAGTACTCTTCCTTCCACTCTTCCCACAACATATCCAATGAGAACTCGTCGGAGTCGGCAGTTGACCCTCCCAGAGCCTCAGCCCCGTGGGAAGAGGGGAAGGAAGAGGAAGTAAGTATTTGTTTTCATGTTTAATTATTTTTTATTTAATGTGTAATGGATAGGTATGTAATGATGTGGTTTTCATACACTTGTGGACCACACTCTGTATATAATCTACTTCTATGGGACCGGGTCCATGGAGGCAGATTGTTTGCAGAGTGTGGGTTATAAGTGTGTGAAAACCACATCACATACCTATCCTTGTTCATGATATTGATTGGTTTCTGTGATGTGATGTCCAAACTGTTTCCCGAATCGCAAACAAAATTACCATTACAATTATCCATGATGGCATATTACTGTTTGAATGCCAATAACACAGCTTAAAGGGACAGTCAATAAATTATTGATTACAAAGAAAACACTGTATTACGCATTATCAAGTTGGAAACAACAAAACATGGAGAAATACGTGTGACTTATGTGCTTACCCTTGTATCTATGACTATGAAAAATGACCACTTATTTGTTGTTCTGACATAACAACATTTTACACATCAATGATCAATACATGGTAAATAATATGCTGTATGAGCACAAGTTTTTAGATATACAAATGCTATCCAAATGCCCTCAAGTGGTCAAATTGCATAATGATTACATGCACTCTTCAAGCTCTAAGAAATGAGCACACGAACCTCATAGGTTTAGCTAGCAAATTAAAATAAACACAGACAAATGATTAATTGGTGAGAAACCTTTGATATCATTGAAATTACAAAATTGACTTTTATAATAATGCAAAACATGATTTGTTTTCTAAACTGTCCCTTTAACAAAATTACATATGCTAACATATATTTGCAGATTGTTGGTATATCTACATGTACTTGTTCAAACAATAAATATTGAAAACAGATTTATATTGACGTGTTAAATAAAGTCTATTTTCTTAAAGAGACATTATTGTGTTAATTTATTTTATAAAGACATTTGTTTTAACAATGAATATGGTTTAAAGTCCTTTTAGGAGTGGGGGGTGAAAATATGCTAACAATAATATATTTGGAGATTAACCAATGTGGAACTCATACATGATACAAAAATAAGCATTTGCATTAAAGGGACAGTATACTATATTTTTAACCGAACTGTATATAATAGACAGTACTAGAAACAACAAGATTAACATATACTGATATCAGTATTACAAAGCTTTAAACACTTTCAAAGAAAATCGGGTTAGCTCTCTTGAAAATATAGATGAACCCCCATTACAACCGTAAAACAAGACAATACCCCATCATTAACATATGAAAAGACCCTTTACACAAACAGGAGAAAGCTGGAGATGGTACTCACATGAAACTTTGAGGCTTGGCGAGGAGTCTGAAAATTACTTACATTTTATTTGAACAGAAGCAAAATGAGACGTGTATTTTGAAAACAATGGACTATCTAACTAGAGACCAAATAAAATATTTTGATTTATAATGTGAGTGTCTAATGAACCTTTAATAAAATATACGACGAAATTACATTTAGAAGAAGTCGGCATCATATATTTAGCATATGATAAAGATAAATGCATATTGATTACTTGATTCTAACACAATAGCGCATATTTATTAATTAGATATCTTTAACATTAAACACAACAGTCATTTTTCATAAAAAGGAACATATTGTTGACCAACATATTAAACAACATGGACTATAGAGATTTGCACTTGCCTCGAAATATCTTATGCATGAAAACATTTTGCTTTCGTTCGTTTATTCAACCAGACATCCAGCAAAAGAGAATGTGGTGGTCTTTATCAGCTATGGGTCAACAATGTAACATGATGCAAACAATCCATATTCGCCATGTTTTTAAACCTGTCTTCTCATTCACAAACGTGTTTAACGTGCACAAACAAATATTGCGGGAATACGTAATACAATCAGACGTTTTTTTACCTTTGCATGCTTCCTTGATCACGTAAGAACGCAAACCAAAAAAAGGCGCATCCTTGATCGCGTAAGAACGCAAACCAAAAAAAGGCGCATCCTTGATCGCGTAAGAACGCAAACCAAAAAAAGGCGCATCCTTGATCGTGTAAGAACGCAAACCAAAAAAAGGCGCATCCTTGATCGCGTAAGAACGCAAACCAAAAAAAGGCGCATCCTTGATCGCGTAAGAACGCAAACCAAAAAAGGCGCATCCTTGATCGCGTAAGAACGCAAACCAAAAAAGGCGCATCCTTGATCGCGTAAAAACGTCACTCAATACAAGGAATCATTGGACAGCCTGGCAGGTGACGTCTTAAGCAACATGGCGCATCTGAGATCGCTGAAAAACCGCAGACAATACAAGGACTCAGTTGACAGCTTGGCATATCAATAAGAAACGTATTTATATTTTAGTAACTAGTATGTGTCTAGATTGCTATCTAGGAATGTCACGAAATCATGAATCATCTTTTCGGACTTGACTGTCCCTTTAACTATAGCTATGGTGTATATCTTTAACATTTAAAAGATACACATGAGAAATACATATGCCATTGATGTTTTAAGATATGTTTAGATTGTTTTGGAATAACAATAATGACACATGTATTCATCAAATGTGTCATTTATTCAAGTTGAAATATGGTCAGCCTGCCTATAGCCATATATGGGAGGAGAAGTATTTTTTAAAAATATTTGGGGAAAAATATTCCTCATCTAAAATATGCACATTACACACAGAGATTGATTTGGTTACACTTTTACAATAAGATAGAATTGAAAATGAAATACATGTGCTGTCAACATTACAATAAGATTGTTTATTAATAAGATTATATGTCCTTGTTCATGTAAAAAGGACAAAAACGCTTTAGAAATGGAAATACATTCATTAACAATTGTGCTCACCATCACTTAAAGGGACATGATTTTTATTTATAAAAAGAGGATACACAGAGACAATACTAATTCAATAACATGAACACTTTACAGGGATTATATCATTGTATCAATCCTCTGATCATTTGTTAAAGTTGCATCAATTCATGCAGAGTTTATAAATACACACATGGATGTGAAATTTGAAATATACATATATATACACAAATAACTATCTATATATACATATATAAACAATTACTATGCTAATCATAATCATGCAATGATAAAGCTTTTCGAAAAATATATAAAGACAAATAATAAAATTACATTGGAGATGTTAATCTTAAAGTCATTTACAATTGTATTACATATATGATTCAGGAAACACCATTATTTTTGGTAAGGTCCCTTTAAGGATCAGAAAGTCAAAGAGAAACCCTTAATATTGTAACGGCAATCCTATATATGAAATGAAGTCAAGTAAAATACAGTCCAGTATGTGTGAGGCCGTCAAAATGTACAGGCAATGCGAAGTAAAAGAATAATATGAAATCGGTACTTGGGAGACAGTCACACAGCGCTGCACACAGCAGGCAACTATAGGAAAGTCAATGTGCTAAACAGCTTATCGTGCACTCATGAATCATCCATTAACTTCACTCACCAGTGTATCCTGGAGTGGGGGATCTTCCGGCAGTCTCAATGCCTATACCTCTGAAGGGGCTATGACTACGGATCATTTCCGAAACATGTAAGCCGTTCAGTGCTGCGCCCTCAGCACCTTCCACTGTTTTGCTGTGTATCACCAATTTTACCAAGAAATTAATAAAGGAACGTTTTTTTATGCAGCTGGGTTTGTTCTCTTTGAAAATTTTCTACCCTTTAAGGATCAACCAGATAAACTAGAGATTTCAATCAATGACATGAATAAGGAGGACAAAGAATCGTGCAATGATATGTCTTTTATTAGTATGTCAGAAAACATCAACAACGTTTATAAATAATCATGTAAATATCAGGAAAATTGGAGCCATATGACAAGGTAACAGAGTGCATCACAGTCCATGAAGAGAGTTGCCAAGGGCCAGCATAGCCCCATTGGAGCCATATGACAAGGTAACAGAGTGCATCACAGTCCATGAAGAGAGTTGCCAAGGGCCAGCATAGTCCCATTGGAGCCATATGACAAGGTAAGAGAGTGCATCACAGTCCATGAAAAGAGTTGCCAAGGGCCAGCATAGCCCCATTTGAGCCATATGACAAGGTAAGAGAGTGCATCACAGTCCATGAAGAGAGTTGCCAAGGGCCAGCATAGCCCCATTTGAGCCATATGACAAGGTAACAGAGTGCATCACAGTCCATTAAGAGAGTTGCCAAGGGCCAGCATAGCCCCATTGGAGCCATATGACAAGGTAACAGAGTGCATCACAGTCCATGAAGAGAGTTGCCAAGGGCCAGCATAGCCCCATTTGAGCCATATGACAAGGTAAGAGAGTGCATCACAGTCCATGAAGAGAGTTGCCAAGGGCCAGCATAGCCCCATTTGAGCCATATAACAAGGTAACAGAGTGCATCACAGTCCATGAAGAGAGTTGCCAAGGGCCAGCATAGCCCCATTGGAGCCATATGACAAGGTAAGAGAGTGCATCACAGTCCATGAAGAGAGTTGCCAAGGGCCAGCATAGCCCCATTGGAGCCATATGACAAGGTAAGAGAGTGCATCACAGTCCATGAAGAGAGTTGCCAAGGGCCAGCATAGCCCCATTTGAGCCATATGACAAGGTAAGAGAGTGCATCATAGTCCATGAAGAGAGTTGCCAAGGGCCAGCATAGCCCCATTTGAGCCATATGACAAGGTAAGAGAGTGCAACAGGCACAACAATAATAAGAAAAAAAGGCCAAATGGCAACCATAACAAAAACATCAACATGTGGATGGAGTATTCTTATCTGCACCCTTGGAGCATCTCCAGATCCTCCACTTACTGGTCATCCCCTTCATCATCCTGTGCATGTCCAGCTCCAGATTCAGGCATTGAATTTAATCGCATGATCTGCCGCAGAGTCAAATGCTGAACCTGGAGCTGGGCCTGCATGGTGTCGTTCATCCCTCTCAGGACAGCTGCGTTCCTCAACACGGCCTGCTCTACACGTGCTATACCTTCTAGCATGAGCCATGTTGAGTCACAGCCTAAAATAAAGAATAAATAAAATATTAATGATAATTACACAACAGACAAAATAAAAAGCAAATATACATTGTCATCATAAAGACAAATAATTTTTTAAATTAATTTGTTGACATTGATTATTTACACATGAAATATGTTATTCAGACAGACCTAAACCATTAAATGGACATTTTAATCCAACATGTTGTCCCCTTTAATTGGTTTTTGATGATCCACTTTTACAGCTTGAGTGTCTTAAATCTTGTTAAAGGATTTACATTGTACTTACATTAGCAATTTTAAGATTTTAGTTATACTGTGGTAGGCACACCTATCCTTAAACATTTTGGCGTTGAGGACAAGCTGTGTAAACATAGCAACCAGAAGAAATTACATTCCCACTGGGTTATACAAGAGATAATGTATGATCATTTGGACATAAATATTTGGATACAAATAGTGTTGATTGGTATATGTAGTGATATCAAATTAAAGGGACAGTAAACCTAAATATTTTAGTTACTGATTCAGATAGAGCATGACATTAAAAAGAATTATTAATTTACTCGTATTCTTTAAATGTTTGAATTCTTGAGCTATATTTTAAAGTTTATAGGGCAGGCCATTTTTGTTTATCAACTTTGGTTGTCCCTGCTGATTGATGGATACATCCATCCAACAATAAAGAAATGATGTCCATATTTTTAAAAATAAAAACAAAATATAGGCATTTCTTTGTTTCAATAAAGATAGCAAGAGAATGAAGAATAATTGATGAGTAGTAAATTATAAATTTGATTAACATTGCATGATCTATTTGAATCACAATTTAAACATTTTCAGTCAGTGTACCTTTAAGTATCTTATAATGTTGATTTTGAATGATACTTACAGCTGTGCCTGGGAAGGACAATCCGACACCCAGGACAATGAAGGTTGAGAGAGGGGGGAGGGATGGGATTGGGTTGGGGAGGGATTGGCTGCTGCTCTGGGGTAGCCCGTACAGCTGGGGAGTGGTGAGTTGGGGGCTGGGCAGCTGGGGTAGCTGTACGGGGCAAAAGACGTGGAGAGCGGCGAAGGGGGACGAAGGGGCGTTTTTTGGGAGGGATAAGACAGGACAAATGGGAAGGGCCGGGAGGGGAAGGGGACTGGGCAGGGGGCTGGGCAGGGGGCTTGGCAGGGGACTGGGCAGGGGGCTGGGCAGGGGACTGGGCAGGGGGCTGGGCAGGGGGCTGGGCAGGGGACTGGGCAGGGGAGGAACAATGATGACCAGAAGCAGAGGATCCATCTGAAATAAATATAATAAATATATTAACATCTCATACATCATGAAATCAAATCAACGCATTTCAACTTGATTATGTTTGCAATATACTTAGAAGTGTGTTTGAATTTCTAAACAATGATGACATGAGGATATGGTATGCATATAGGCACTCAGATGAATATCAATGACTGTCTGTACAATTCTAAAATTATTATTGTGGTTTGCCCTAGAATATGCATGTGACATCATGATGGCATGAATTTCCAATCCAAATATTTAAACAAATCCAAGCATATCTTCATGCTGCCTGATATATAAAGGGGGCAGTAGTGTATTTGAACAGACAAATAATATTCCTTTTTAAAGTGCAAAAGCTGTAGACTTTGAATGTCTTCAATAAAATGATTTCCAATAAAAAAAACATGTTGGATACATGTTAGATATATTTCACATACCATCAGACTCCAAGGGAACCTCTTCCTCCTCCGTCCCACATGTTAAATCAATCTCTGTAAAACATAACATGTTGTGTACACGTTAAGATCAGATATTATAACATATGTTACTGTTGCTCAAAGACACACATCAATGTTGCATTAAAGATATACACACCCAAAGTTATGATTTACATCATTTTG